>NC_081359.1:44676545-44679045 GCF_030684315.1 Stegostoma tigrinum
TCTCTCGCTGCCTCTCTCTCTCGCTGCCTCTCTCTCTCGCTGCCTCTCTCTCTCTCTCTCTCTCGCTGCCTCTCTCTCTCTCTCTCTCTCGCTGCCTCTCTCTCTCTCTCTCTCTCGCTGCCTCTCTCTCTCTCTCTCTCTCGCTGCCTCTCTCTCTCTCTCTCTCGCTGTCTGTCTCTCTCTCTCTCGCTGTCTCTCTCTCTCTCTCTCTCGCTGTCTCTCTCTCTCTCTCGCTGTCTCTCTCTCTCTCTCGCTGTCTCTCTCTCTCTCTCGCTGTCTCTCTCTCTCGCTGTCTCTCTCTCTCGCTGTCTCTCTCTCTCTCGCTGTCTCTCTCTCTCGCTGTCTCTCTCTCTCGCTGCCTCTCTCTCTCGCTGCCTCTCTCTCTCTCTCGCTGCCTCTCTCTCTCTCTCTCTCTCGCTGCCTCTCTCTCTCTCTCTCTCTCGCTGCCTCTCTCTCTCTCTCTCTCGCTGCCTCTCTCTCTCTCTCTCTCGCTGCCTCTCTCTCTCGCTGCCTCTCTCTCTCGCTGCCTCTCTCTCTCTCTCTCGCTGCCTCTCTCTCTCTCTCTCGCTGCCTCTCTCTCTCTCTCTCGCTGCCTCTCTCTCTCTCTCTCGCTGCCTCTCTCTCTCTCTCTCTCGCTGCCTCTCTCTCTCTCGCTGCCACTCTCTCTCTCGCTGCCTCTCTCTCTCGCTGCCTCTCTCTCTCGCTGCCTCTCTCTCTCGCTGCCTCTCTCTCTCGCTGCCTCTCTCTCTCGCTGCCTCTCTCTCTCTCTCTCTCGCTGTCTCTCTCTCTCTCTCTCTCCGCTGCCTCTCTCTCTCTCTCTCTCGCTGCCTCTCTCTCTCTCTCTCTCGCTGTCTGCCTCTCTCTCTCTCGCTGTCTCTCTCTCTCTCTCGCTGTCTCTCTCTCTCTCTCGCTGTCTCTCTCTCTCTCTCGCTGCCTGTCTCTCTCTCTCTCTCGCTGCCTCTCTCTCTCTCTCTCGCTGTCTCTCTCTCTCTCTCTCGCTGTCTCTCTCTCTCTCTCGCTGTCTCTCTCTCTCTCTCGCTGCCTCTCTCTCTCTCTCGCTGCCTCTCTCTCTCGCTGCCTCTCTCTCTCGCTGCCTCTCTCTCTCTCTCTCTCTCGCTGCCTCTCTCTCTCTCTCTCTCTCGCTGCCTCTCTCTCTCTCTCTCTCTCTCGCTGCCTCTCTCTCTCTCTCGCTGCCTCTCTCTCTCTCTCTCTCGCTGCCTCTCTCTCTCTCTCTCGTCTCTCTCTCTCTCGCTGCCTCTCTCTCTCTTCTCTCGCTGCCTCTCTCTCTCTCTCTCTCGCTGCCTCTCTCTCTCTCTCTCGCTGCCTCTCTCTCTCTCTCGCTGCCTCTCTCTCTCTCTCTCTCGCTGCCTCTCTCTCTCTCTCTCTCGCTGCCTCTCTCTCTCTCTCTCGCTGTCTCTCTCTCTCTCTCGCTGTCTCGCTGTCTCTCTCTCTCTCGCTGTCTCTCTCTCGCTGTCTCTCGCTGTCTCTCTCTCTCTCTCTCTCTCACTGTCTCTCTCTCTCTCTCGGTCTCTCTCTCTCTCGCGCTGTCTCTCTCTCTCTCTCGCGCTGTCTCTCTCTCTCTCTCGCGCTGTCTCTCTCTCTCTCTCGCGCTGTCTCTCTCTCTCTCTCGCGCTGTCACTCTCTCTCTCGCGCTGTCACTCTCTCTCTCGCGCTGTCACTCTCTCTCTCGCGCTGTCACTCTCTCTCTCGCGCTGTCACTCTCTCTCTCGCGCTGTCACTCTCTCTCTCGCGCTGTCACTCTCTCTCTCGCGCTGTCACTCTCTCTCTCGCGCTGTCACTCTCTCTCTCGCGCTGCGTCTCTCTCTCGCGCTGCCTCTCTCTCTCGCTGCCTCTCTCTCGCGCTGCCTCTCTCTCTCGCTGCCTCTCTCTCTCGCTGCCTCTCTCTCTCGCTGCCTCTCTCTCTTCGCTGCCTCTCTCTCTCGCTGCCTCTCTCTCTCGCTGCCTCTCTCTCTCGCTGCCTCTCTCTCTCTCTCTCTCTCTCGCTGCCTCTCTCTCTCTCTCTCTCGCTGCCTCTCTCTCTCGCTGCCTCTCTCTCTCTCTCTCTCTCTCTCTCTCGCTGCCTCTCTCTCTCTCTCTCTCTCTCTCGCTGCCTCTCTCTCTCGCTGCCTCTCTCTCTCGCTGCCTCTCTCTCTCGCTGCCTCTCTCTCTCGCTGCCTCTCTCTCTCTCTCTCTCGCTGCCTCTCTCTCTCTCTCGCTGCCTCTCTCTCTCTCTCTCGCTGCCTCTCTCTCTCTCTCTCGCTGCCTCTCTCTCTCTCTCTCGCTGTCTCTCTCTCTCTCTCGCTGTCTCGCTGTCTCTCTCTCTCTCTCGCTGTCTCTCTCTCGCTGTCTCTCGCTGTCTCTCTCTCTCTCTCTCTCACTGTCTCTCTCTCTCTCTCGGTCTCTCTCTCTCTCGCGCTGTCTCTCTCTCTCTCTCTCTCTCTCGCTGCCTCTCTCTCTCTCTCTCTCGCTGCCTCTCTCTCTCTCTCTCTCGCTGCCTCTC
>NC_081359.1:46220529-46383839 GCF_030684315.1 Stegostoma tigrinum
CATAGAACATAGAACATAGAACATAGAACATAGAACAGGCCCTTCAGCCCACAATGTTGTGCCGACCATTGATCCTCATGGATGCACCCTCAAATTTCTGTGACCATATACATGTCCAGCAGTCTCTTAAATGACCCCAATGACCTTGCTTCCACAACTGCTGCTGGCAACGCATTCCATGCTCTCACAACTCTCTGCGTAAAGAACCTGCCTCTGACATCCCCTCTATACTTTCCACCAACCAGCTTAAAACTATGACCCCTCTTTCTTATATGCTGCATACTTCTTCCAGTCTATCTCTAATTGGTGACTGGATTGGTTGATTGATTAACCAGCTGGTTTTATCCTGGGTTGCAGAAGTGGTCGCAAAACTGTTGCTAAATGAGGTAATATTTCCTGATGTATTGGAACCCATTTCAGTTACAACACTTGGAACTTGCCTTGTTGTTCTCAATGGGATAAGATGATAATGAAATTACTTCTGAAATCCTTATCATCTTTCATTGTTGGATGTGGACCTGAATACCATTTTTAACATTGAAGGGTGATTCTTCTGAAAGAACCTTTTGGCCCAATAAATAAAAACTGGGCATATTGACAATCGATGCATTTGACATTACGGCCAGAGATTTTGCTTTGCAGTTGTTGAGTCACAATTTGACCACGAAACAATGGGTGTAAATTTCTGAAATGATGATTTCAGAGGGTGATTTGTGTATGTAATTGGATCTACGTTGTTTGTGGATCACTGGCATCATGACATCTTTATAAACACGATAGATACAATGCAACCTGCTGGTCATGACAGTCGGTCAGTTTGAAATGTTGTGATCTTTTCCATGTTCGGTTGTACAAAGATTTCAAAATGAATGATAATTCAAACGAGCGTCTTGGAAGTTCAATTTTAATTTTTATAATGCATTGGGTAGGCCTACTTGATTCATCCACAGTAAATAATAAAATGTGAGGCTGGACGAACACAGCAGGCCAAGCAGCATCTCAGGAGCACAAAAGCTGACGTTTCGGGCCTAGACCCTTCATCAGAGAGGGGGATGGGGGGAGGGAACTGGAATAAATAGGGAGAGAGGGGGAGGCGGACCGAAGATGGAGAGTAAAGAAGATAGGTGGAGAGAGTGTAGGTGGGGAGGTAGGGAGGGGATAGGTCAGTCCAGGGAAGACGGACAGATCAAGGAGGTGGGATGAGGTTAGTAGGTAGCGGGGGGTGCGGCTTGGGGTGGGAGGAAGGGATGGGTGAGAGGAAGAACCGGTTAGGGAGGCAGAGACAGGTTGGACTGGTTTTGGGATGCAGTGGGTGGGGGGGAAGAGCTGGGCTGGTTGTGTGGTGCAGTGGGGGGAGGGGACGAACTGGGCTGGTTGAGGGATGCAGTAGGGGAAGGGGAGATTTTGAAACTGGTGAAGTCCACATTGATACCATATGGCTGCAGGGTTCCCAGGCGGAATATGAGTTGCTGTTCCTGCAACCTTCGGGTGGCATCATTGTGGCAGTGCAGGAGGCCCATGATGGACATGTCATCAAGAGAATGGGAGGGGGAGTGGAAATGGTTTGCGACTGGGAGGTGCAGTTGTTTTTTGCGAACTGAGCGGAGGTGTTCTGCAAAGCGGTCCCCAAGCCTCCGCTTGGTTTCCCCAATGTAGAGGAAGCCGCACCGGGTACAGTGGATGCAGTATACCACATTGGCAGATGTGCAGGTGAACCTCTGCTTGATGTGGAATGTCATCTTGGGGCCTGGGATGGGGGTGAGGGAGGAGGTGTGGGGACAAGTGTAGCATTTCCGCACGGCCCGTGTCTATCTCCTTCCCAAAATCCACAAACCTGCCTGCCCTGGTCGACCCATCGTCTCAGCCTGCTCCTGCCCCACCGAACTCATCTCCACCTATCTGGACTCCATTTTCTCCCCTTTGGTCCAGGAACTCCCCACCTACGTCCGTGACACCACCCACGCCCTCCACCTCCTCCAGGACTTCCAATTCCCTGGCCCCCAACACCTCATATTCACCATGGACGTCCAGTCCCTGTACACCTGCATTCCGCATGGAGATGGCCTCAAGGCCCTCCGCTTCTTCCTGTCCCGCAGGCCCGACCAGTCCCCCTCCACCGACACTCTCATCCGCCTAGCTGAACTCGTCCTCACACTCGACAACTTCTCTTTTGACTCCTCCCACTTCCTACAGACTAAGGGGGTGGCCATGGGCACCCGCATGGGCCCCAGCTATGCCTGCCTCTTTGTAGGTTACGTGGAACAGTCCCTCTTCCGCACCTACACAGGCCCCAAACCCCACCTCTTCCTCCGGTACATTGATGACTGTATCGGCGCCACCTCTTGCTCCCAGAGGAGCTCGAACAGTTCATCCACTTCACCAACACCTTCCACCCCAACCTTCAGTTCACCTGGGCCATCTCCAGCACATCCCTCACCTTCCTGGACCTCTCAGTCTCCATCTCAGGCAACCAGCTTGTAACTGATGTCCATTTCAAGCCCACCGACTCCCACAGCTACCTAGAATACACCTCCTCCCACCCACCCTCCTGCAAAAATTCCATCCCCTATTCCCAATTCCTCCACCTCCGCCGCATCTGCTCCCACGACAAGACATTCCACTCCCGCACATCCCAGATGTCCAAGTTCTTTAAGGACCGCAACTTTCCCCCCACGGTGATCGAGAACGCCCTTGACCGCGTCTCCCGCATTTCCCGCGACACATCCCTCACACCCCGCCCCCGCCACAACCGCCCCAAGAGGATCCCCCTCGTTCTCACACACCACCCTACCAACCTCCGGATACAACGCATTATCCTCCGACACTTCCGCCATTTACAATCCGACCCCACCACCCAAGACATTTTTCCATCCCCTCCCCTGTCTGCTTTCCGGAGAGACCACTCTCTCCGTGACTCCCTTGTTCGCTCCACACTGCCCTCCAACCCCACCACACCCGGCACCTTCCCCTGCAACCGCAGGAAATGCTACACTTGTCCCCACACCTCCTCCCTCACCCCCATCCCAGGCCCCAAGATGACATTCCACATCAAGCAGAGGTTCACCTGCACATCTGCCAATGTGGTATACTGCATCCACTGTACCCGGTGCGGCTTCCTCTACATTGGGGAAACCAAGCGGAGGATGGGGACCGCTTTGCAGAACACCTCTGCTCAGTTCGCAAAAAACAACTGCACCTCCCAGTCGCAAACCATTTCCACTCCCCCTCCCATTCTCTTGATGACATGTCCATCATGGGCCTCCTGCACTGCCACAATGATGCCACCCGAAGGTTGCAGGAACAGCAACTCATATTCCGCCTGGGAACCCTGCAGCCATATGGTATCAATGTGGACTTCACCAGTTTCAAAATCTCCCCTTCCCCTACTGCATCCCTCAACCAGCCCAGTTCGTCCCCTCCCCCCACTGCACCACACAACCAGCCCAGCTCTTCCCCCCCCCACCCACTGCATCCCAAAACCAGTCCAACCTGTCTCTGCCTCCCGAACCGGTTCTTCCTCTCACCCATCCCTTCCTCCCACCCCAAGCCGCACCCCCCGCTACCTACTAACCTCATCCCACCTCCTTGACCTGTCCGTCTTCCCTGGACTGACCTATCCCCTCCCTACCTCCCCACCTACACTCTCTCCACCTATCTTCTTTACTCTCCATCTTCGGTCCGCCTCCCCCTCTCTCCCTATTTATTCCAGTTCCCTCCCCCCATCCCCCTCTCTGATGAAGGGTCTAGGCCCGAAACGTCAGCTTTTGTGCTCCTGAGATGCTGCTTGGCCTGCTGTGTTCGTCCAGCCTCACATTTTATTATCTTGGAATCTCCAGCATCTGCAGTTCCCATTATCTCTGATTCATCCACAGATTGTCTTTTGACTTTAAATTGCCCATTGGTTGAGACAAACATATTTAATACATGACATGACTGGTTGAAGACGATAACACAGCTGTACTGAAGGAGGGCGCTGTGGAGGACTCGAGCAATGAGGCAATATGGGCAGAACTCAGAAACAGGAAGAGTGCAGTAACAAAGTTGGGGCTGTCCTACAGGCCTCCCAACAGCGAACGTGAGATAGAGGTACAAATAGGTAAACAGATTATGGAAAGGTCTAGGAGCAACAAGGTGGTGGTGATGGGAGATTTTAATTTTCCCAACATTGACTGAGATTCACTTAGTATTAGGGGTCAAGCTGGAGCAGAATTTGTAAGGAGCATCCAGGAGGGTTTTCTAGAGCAGTATGTATGTAGTCCAACTCGGGAAGAGGCCATACTGGACCTGGTGTTTGGAAATGAACCCGGCCAGGTGGTTGAAATTACAGTAGCGGAGTACTTTGGAAATAGCGACCACAATTCCATAAGTTTTAAAATACTCACGGACAAAGATGAGAGTGGTCCTAAAGGAAGAGTTCTAAACTTGAGGAAGGCCAACTATACCAAAATCCAGCAGGATCTGGGGAAAGTAGATTGGGAGAAACTGAAGGTAAATCCACATTTGATATGTGGGAGGCTTTTAAAGAGAGGTTGATTAGCGTGCAGGAGAGACATGTTCCTGTGAAAATGAGGGATAGAAATGGCAAGATGAGGGAACCATGGATGACAGGTGAAATTGTGAGACTAGCTCAGAGGAAAAGGAAGCATACGTAAAGTCTAGGTAACTGAAGACAGACGAAGCTTTGGAAGAATATGGGGAATGTAGGACGAATCTGAAACAAGGAATTAAGAGGGCCAAAAGGGGACATGAGATATCTTTAGCAAACATGGTTAAAGAAAATCTCAAAGCCTTTTATTCATATATAAAGAGCAAGAGGGTAACTAGAGAAAGGATTGGCCCACTAAAGGACAAAGAAGGAAAGTTTTGCGAGGAGTCAGAGAAAATGGATGACATTCTTAATGAGTACTTTGCATCGGCATTCACCAAGGAGAGGGACAGGACGGATGTTGAGGTTAGGGATAGATGTTTGATTACTCTAGGTCAAGTCAGCATAAGGAGGGAGGAAGTATTGGATATCCTAAAAGGTGTTAAGGTGGATAAGTCCCCAGGTCCGAATGGGATCTATCCCAGGTTATGGAGGGAAGCGAGAGAGGAAATAGCCGGGGTCTTAACAGATATCTTTACAGCATCCTTAGACACGGGTGAGGTCCCGGAGGACTGGAAAATTGATAATGTTGTCCCCTTGTTTAAGAAGGGTAGCAGGGATAATCCAAGTAATTATTGACTGGTGAGCCCGATGTCAGTGGTAGGGAAGCTGCTGGAGAAGATACTGAAGGATAGGATCTATTCCGATTTGGAAGAAAATGGGCTTATCAGTGATAGGCAACATGGTTTTATGCAGGGAAGGTCATGACTTAACAACTTAGTAGAATTCTCTGAGGGCGTGACAAAGTTGATTGATGAGGGAAAGGCTGTAGATGTCATATACATGGACTTCAGTAAGGCATTTGATAAGGTTCCCCATAGCTGGCTGATGGAGAAAATGAAGTCGCGTGGGGTCCAGAGTGTGCTGGCTAGATGGATAAAAAACTGGCTAGGCAACAGGAGCGAGACAGTTGTAGTGGAAGGGGGTTTCTCAAATTGGAGACCTGTGACAAGTGGTGTTCCACAGGGATCTGTGCTGGGACCACTGCTGTTTGTGATACGCATAAATGATTTGGATGAAGGTATAGTTGGTCTGATTAGCAAGTTTGCAGATGAGACGAAGGTTGGTGGAGTAGCAGATAGTGAAGGGGACTGTCAGAGATTACAGGAGAATATGGATAGACTGGAGAGTTGGGCAGATAAATGGCAGATGGAGTTCAATCCAGGCAAATGCGAGTTGATGCGTTTTGGAAGATCTAATTCAAGGGTGAACTATACAGTAAATGGAAAAGTCCTAGGGAAAATTGATGAACAGAGAGATCTGGGCATTCAGGTCCATTGTTCCCTGAAGGTGGCAACGTAGGTCAATAGAGCGGGGAAGAAGGCATGCTTTCCTTCATTGGACGGGGTATTGAGTACAAGAGTTGGCAGGTCATGTTACAGTTGTATAAAACTGGCTCGGCCACATTTAGAGTACTGTGCACAGTTCTGGTCGCCACGTTACCAAAAGGATGTGGATGCTTTGGAGAGGGCGCAGAGGAGGTTCACCAGGATGTTGCCTGGTGTGGAGGGTGGTGACTATGAAGAGAGGTGGAGCAGATTCGGATTATTCTCGTTAGAAAGACGGAGATTGAGGGGGGAACCTGATTTAAGGTCTACAAAATCATGAGGGGTATAGACAAGGTGGATAGCCAGAAGCTCCCCCCCCCCCCCCCCAAGAATGGGGCACTCAGTTACTGGGGGTCATGAGCTCAAAGTGAGAGGAGGAAAGTTTAAGGGAGATATGCATGGAAAGTTCTTTACACAGAGGGTGGTAGGTGCCTGGAACGCCTTGCGAGCGGAGGTGGTAGGCGCAGACACAATAGTGTCTTTTAAGATATATCTGGGCAGGTACAGGGATGGGCAGGGAGCAAAGGAATACAGACCCTTAGAAACTAGATGACAGGTTTAGACAGAGGATCTCGATTAGCACAGGCTTGGACGGCTGAAGGGCCTGTTCCTGTGCTGTAATTTTCTTTGTTCTTTGACGCAGCTTTTATAATAAATACCATTGCTATGTAGTGGAAGAAACCTTATTTAAAGAGATTAGCAAGATGTAGAGCTGGATGAACACAGCAGCATAGGAGCAGGAAAGCTGATGTTTCGGGCCTAGACCCTTCGTCAGAAAAACGTCAGCTTTCCTGCTGCTCTGATGCTGCTTGGCCTGCTGTGTTCATCCGGCTGTACGCCTTGTTACCTCAGATTCTCCAGCATCTGCAGTTCCTACTGTCTCTGAGATTAGCATTTGGTTACCAATCACAACATGTGGAATAATTAAAATGTAAGGCTGGATGAACACAGCAGGCCAAGCAGCATCTCAGGAGCACAAAAGCTGACGTTTCGGGCCTAGACCCTTCATCAGAGAGGGGGATGGGGGGAGGGAACTGGAATAAATAGGGAGAGAGGGGGAGGCGGACCGAAGATGGAGAGTAAAGAAGATAGGTGGAGAGGGTGTAGGTGGGGAGGTAGGGAGGGGATAGGTCAGTCCAGGGAAGACGGACAGGTCAAGGAGGTGGGATGAGGTTAGTAGGTAGCTGGGGGTGCGGCTTGGGGTGGGAGGAAGGGATGGGTGAGAGGAAGAACCGGTTAGGGAGGCAGAGACAGGTTGGACTGGTTTTGGGATGCAGTGGGTGGGGGGGAAGAGCTGGGCTGGTTGTGTGGTGCAGTGGGGGAAGGGGAGATAAGGGGAGATGTGGAATAATTAAGATGTATTTTGCTTCTGAAGTAATTTGGCATTTTTAGTAAGTTTTTGGCTCCAGTTCCGTATGGAATCTTTCAGGATGTTAATTTCAACTCCCTTGGGTTTGACAACAATATTGTTTTAGTCCAAAATACTTCAAGATTAGTTGCTCCAGAATAATTCTGGATCTGAGTTCTGTACTTTTGCCATGATGAGGTCAGTTCATCACTCTGATGTTGCAATTATGTTAGCATGGGAATGCAAGTAAATAAAAGGTGTATGAAGCTTATGGAGCTCACCAGTGTTTCTGTTCCCTGTTGTTTTGCTGCTGATTTTAAAACAGTGAATTATGCTTCTATGCAGTGATACTAATTTACTTTGGATAATGGAAATCAAGTACGATTCAGCTGCCATTATAGTAATTTCTGTGCATCAATCAATACATTTGAATGGAGCGGTTCTTTACAAAAGCTATCATTGTTTTGAAAGTACCTGTCAGCCACATGCTTTGAGCTGCAAAGACTAATGCTGTCTTTTAGTTGTCATACTTTCTTTGAAGTTTGTTGTTTGTATTTTAAATGTTTTGTTTTTTTTCTAATTCAGTTGGTTTTTCCAGGAATAGTTCTGTCTAATGGTAGCATGGTAGTAAATTCTAATCTCGGTATTCAACCGAGGTACACTTGGTTTTGTTGCACCTTTTCCTTTTTTATGTCCATTTTGGTGTTTCCCTTTCCCCATGATTTGCTGACAGGAAGAGAAGTAATATGTTTCTGAAGATTTCGGAAGAACTGTTTGTAATGCATTGCTGATCTCAAGTGTGGGAGAGACTGATGCATTATCAGACAAAGATATACCAGCCTTTACACTGATCTTGTGCCATGTTAGTGTTGCTAAATTCAACATGTAGGTCTTGCACAACCAGTAACAAAATCAGAGTAAACTTAATAGATTTGTGAACATTGAGTGCTGGCAAAACTTTGGGGAATAATAGAGAACAGTATTCTCCAGTGATCAGCATAGTAGATGCGTTGGGTTTGCAATGAAGCTGCTCCAGCTGTGTATAGTTGCTTAGCAATAGAAGAAAGAAAAATGTAATTCATATTTTGCTTTCACAACCTCAACATCACCAAAGCACTTATGAACTGTAGTCACATAATTTTACTATATGAATAGCAACTACTACAAAAGCAACTACTGCTGTTAGCAAAATGTTCTGTCATTGTCTTGACTCACGGATATTTCAATCCAGCTCTGGCTGCCTGGTTTCTAGATCAAGCTACTGTCCTGATTACCATAAAAGCCTTTGCTATTGAACAAACACCTGTAAGGAATCAAATTGACTCCTGCTGCTGACATTGCTGATGCCAATGATGTAACTAAGTCTGCCCCTACAACCAACTGCAACTTTGCACCTAGCCCCAGCCCCAAGCCCTGCCAGGTACTCACAATTCCTTCCCCCACGCTGCACCCCCCCCCCCCCCCACCACTGGCCAAAAATAAACCGCAAGTCTAACCCACCTTCTGAAGACCCTTTCTCCAGCATCCAACACACCCCTGGACACCACCCCACAGCCTCCTACCCTCCCTTGTCCTCTTCTGTACTGCATGCAAAACAAAACTTTTCAACGTACATAGGTATGTGTGACAATCAAATCAAATCAAATCACTGGCCCAAATGATCAAGACCTTCTTTTACTCTTAGATAACCTTCTTCACTGTCTGCTATACCAATGATTTTGGTGTTATCTGAAAACTTACTAACCAGGCCTCCTGAATTCTCCTCCAAACAAATGATGAACAGAAGTGGACCCAGCAATAACCTTTGCGGCACACCACTGGTCACAAGCCTCCAGTCTGAAATAACTCCCCAGAGTATCCAAATACCCTTCCCTATTCTTACCATCCTTGGTGAATATTGGTGCAAGGTATTCGTTAAGGATGTCACCCATTTCCTGCGGCTCCATGTGTAAATTTCCTCCTTTTTATCCTTAAGTCAACCTGTGCTTTCCCTAGCTACCCTCATGCCACTTAAAATGTCTTGGAATTTTCCTTAATCCTATTAGCCAAAGATGCTTCATGGCCCCTATTAAATCTCTTAATTCATTGTTTAAGCTCTTTCCTGTTATTTTTGTATGTTTTAAGGGCTCTGTCTGTCTTTGGACTCCTAAACCTTACTTATCCCTCCACTTTTTTTTCTTTTGGACTAAGCTCTCAATTATTCTTGTTATCCAACGTTCCTGCATCTTGCCATCTTAATACTTCATTTTCATAGGAATGTGCTGGTCCTGAACTGTAACGAACTGGCCTTGAGAAGATTTCCAAATGAGAGTTGTGGCTTTACCCTTAAAACAGCCTCTTAAGCAAAGTGTGGCAGGTGTTTGGGACATTGTGTTGGGCAGATGGCAGCAGCAGAGATGGTAGCAATGTTTGAGGCGGACTTAGATAGATCATGAACTGGATAGGGAATAGAGGGATATGGACTGTATGCAGGCAGATGGGAATAATTTAGAATGGCATCATAGTTGGTACAGACCTGGTGGGCTGAAAAGCCTGTTCTTGTGCTGTACTGATCTATGTTCTATGTAAGGTCTAATTAATATATGGCGCAAAGCCTATTAGTGCCAGAATCAATCTTGATACTGCATGGTTTTTGTTCACTGCTCGATTGTGACTAATGCTCCTACAGTTCAAAGTACTGGCATGAAGATCAGGCTTGTTGGCATGTTGGGCTAATTTGTGCTTTTTTTCTTGTGCTGTATATTCAGTTATAAAAGACTAACGACCGTAGTTATTCTGGTGTATAAGTCAACAACTCATGGAATTTTTCAGTCAAAGGCAGGCAGGCTTTTCATCAGTAACTACTGGAAAACCTCAGCAGGATGGCAGCTTCTGTGAAGAGAAATCAGAGCTAATGTTTCAGATCAAGTGACCCTTCCTCTGAAATTGACAGTTATGAGGAAGGGTCACTGGACCCAAAACATTAACTCCGATTTCTCTTCACAGATGCTACCAGATCTGCTGAGCTTTTCCAGCAACTTCTGTTTTTGTTTCTGATTTACAGCAGCGATAGTCTTTTATTATAGGTTTTTATTCACCAGTAACTATCAGCTGTCGCATGAGGCCCACGGATGTCTTTTAAAAGCCTTTCCTAAGTACTACATTTTAAATTGTCTATTATGCGAGAAATGGAACTTGCCAAAACTAAAAAATATTTTGCGATGCAAACTTACTGAAGCATCTGTCATATAATGAGATCTAGTTCCAAACCAAACACACATTTAAATGGAAAGCACTGAAAAGTCTAGCTAATTTTTATGGATGTCTCAGCTGACTTTGATTTTTGAAAAACTTAATACAGAGGTCACTATTAATAAATAGTGCACAGTTTTTCATTTCTGAGATTGTGAATTAGTCGTATTAGTAGGTTCAGTGGAATGTTCTCACCAGTATAATTGATGCAGTTGATTATTCAGAAGTCTGGCTATAATATCCAAGTGATGGATTCTCATGAATAAAAAAACTGAGGGCTTGTGGGTATTAATCTTTAAATGGTAGTCTGCTACTGTGAACTCAGCAAATATTTCTGGCTATCAAAGCAGAGCTGCAAATTATCGGTTGGATGCCAAATAGAGTTTATCCCGTTCTCCTTTGGACTTGGATCTTCCTCTTACTACTGTAATTCTTAGTTTTTTTCCTTTCCCAGGCTGTTGTTCTTTTTTATTTATCCAGAATAACAACATGGACAGTGTAATGAAAGGTAATTTGACAGCTGTTGTATTTACTTCGTCGATCTGTAGCACTATATGAATGCAACAGAATGAATGACAGCTCAAATTTTAGCTACTG
Organism: Stegostoma tigrinum; assembly: GCF_030684315.1. Lineage (NCBI taxonomy): Eukaryota > Metazoa > Chordata > Chondrichthyes > Orectolobiformes > Stegostomatidae > Stegostoma > Stegostoma tigrinum. The sequence continues at coordinate 46,231,679 of NC_081359.1, forward strand.
TTATGTTGTACTAGGCTGTAATTTGTTTAAACTGGTATTTCCAGCTTTTAATATTGCTGAGGCTCAGGAGGTTTACTTACAGGTTGCAGTTGGCCAGGTGTAATGGGAGAGGCACCACTGCCAGAGGTTTCGAACCAATCATACACTTCTGAGATTCTCTTCATTGGATGGTTCTTTGACTGGAGAGAATGGCATTGTTTTATAGATAGTAAGGGGGAGGTTGTATGTTACACTAAACCATCAAGGGGTTAAACTTCTGTCTACCCTTTTAAGATAGTAAACTATCCCTAGGCTCTTCACAGAAACATTATCACACAAAGTCAATGTGAAATCCAAAGATATTAAGGCAGCTGGTCAAAAGCTTCATCAAGGGGTTAGGCTATATGTGTTAAATCTGGAGTTGGTCGAAATTGGTTTGACGAGGGAATTCCGAGTGTCTGGACTAATGTCCTACCAGCCAAAAACACAACAAATGATGGGCTTTGCAGTAAACTCAAGTTATATTTTGTGTGCAAAATAATTTAAGTTTACAAGACTGCCATTAAAGGTCATAAATGTTAGACAGGTTGTCTCATCTCTCGTCCCCCACAGCTTTACTTTTCTTCGTCATTGCTTAACGTAGTGGATTATTGATTGTGTGAAATCTTGCAAAAAGGAATTTGATTGCTCTGGCATTAACTAGTGCATTAAATTTATTTATGTGTTGAGTCTACAGAGGCAAGTTGTTGAAGCTTCTCAGTTTCTGCACATAAAAATTCCTTTTTGCACAAGTAGTGTAATTAGGAAAGATGGCGGACAGAACAAACCTTACAGAGGATCAGTACGCTTTACCTAGAATTTACAAAGCAGAAGTGGATGTTGTTGCAGTCTGAGTGATGAGAAAATGAATGCTCAGATGTGGGAGTTGAGGAACTGAAAAATGTGGAGGATCAATTGAAGGAAATCTTTTTTTGATGCAGATGCAACAGAACTATGTATTTTGTTGAATGTAAAATGATCAACAAAAATGTATCTAAACATGTAAACATAACTGCTACTTTTGTTTAAGTGCTCAAAATTTTATGCAATTTTTGCTAATCCAAATGCTGTCAAATGGATAAACTGCTCCAAGATGGCCTAATAAGTTGATGCAGTGGGTGACCGAACTACGTGATGGTTACAAATTTAATTCTAATTTGAGTTGGCTTAGTGATATACTTTTAGTTTAACAAAATATATTTCAGTTCACTCCAATACCCCTAGGTCAGGAATGAAAAGTAACTGTTTTCCCTTTCTCATGTTTAGGCTGTGCTGCAAATAGCTTAGATGCGCGTCAATTGACGTTCAGTCTCGGCTATAATGTGAGCCTGTTAAAACTCACTGCCTCAAATTACACAAGGATCATGGTACCTTAGGAAAGATCGTGGTGAGTGCTCATCGATGTCATGACAATTGTCAATGGGCTACATTCTACCAAAAATTTACTATTAATAGTTTTGGAGAGTTTTGTAGGAGATTTCTCTCAATGCATTCTGGTGAGTTACCGCTGTCAATTCTCTGCTGCTCACTGCATTATGTGTGTATTTTACTCCTACCATGCTGTGCCGATGCAATTATACACGTATGAGCAACATAATGCACACTGTGACCATCATCTTTTAAACGGCTAACCTTTCTTGCCCTCTGTACTTGCTACTCATGCAATCAGGACACCTCATCACTTTTCCTGACTGGACCAGCCTCATAATTGACTGCAGTCCCATTTGTCAATTAATTGTTGCTGATCGTAAACTGCCTGCTGTGTCTTTTCAAAGACACAAAGCAAGGACAAGATGGTGTGAGCATCCAAGCAGGTGCAAAGTGAGTCATTGCTGTGAAAACAAGTGACGAGCTCTGAAATACATCCTGCTGCAATGTGTGCAATGGATGTCTCGCCCTGTGTGCAAAGCAACCTAGTAGAGCAATGCAAAATAAGCATGTTGATAAGTTTCAAAATGCCACATTTAAGTAGGAACTGCATTAAAAGTGAGTCCCAAATGTGCCCTGGTAATGTGGTGACGCTGGTGTTTTGCCAGTGCCTGCCTCTGTGGCTGGGGGCAATTGCTGCACATAGAGCATGCCCTGATGTTTGGGAAAAGATAGCAGAGATGGATATGCTGTACAAGCAATGGACTGGAGGCACCAGATACCCACTCATGCTTTTGTGTTAGGAATTGTCACTGTATAGTTTCTCTCCAGTGCCTGGGAAAATACCAAATGACATACGAATTAGGTAGGATGAAGGAATGATGAGACATTAATGCGTGCAAATTGTCCTCTCACCACGTACTAGCAAGATTCTTGCCTCAGCATTAAAATGTTGGTGGAAAATCTGACATGTTTCTGAACATTGAGAAAATAATTTTTCTGTTGTGGCATATTTTTGTAATTGACTATTCATTGCCTGCACTTTTAAGGAGTTGGGAAGATTAGCCCTTGAAAACGTGAGGTGATAAAATTGACATAAACAGAAAAATCTATTGTTGAATGTTGCAAATATACTTAAATGGTCTCTCTTTGCTGTAGAAGGAATTGAGTTAGCCCCAGGTGGGCCTGCCTTCTATTTGACTAGAGTGCATTGTCCGTGGAAAAAGATTTGAGATCATCCTTTGATTTGAAACAGTGCTGCTGTAAAATTATTTATAAAGAGAACAAATTCAGCATGCCCTGTACAAGCTTTTATAGTTGTGGCCGAGGCAGCTGATATCTTTATGTACAAGGAGGGCTCAGTTCTGAATCAAGAGTTTATAAATCTGATTCTAATCTTGGATTTTAAACAAAAATATTGATGGCACTTACTGTTGCATTATTGCACATAACTGGTGTGATGTTCAGGCTAGTACCTGAGTGTTCTTGGAAGATATAATATCTGGCAAAACTGTCAACTTTTGGACAGTTGTGGGAGCATAGCTGGGAAAAACAAGAGAAGGCTGACAACTAAGATGTTAAATTTTACCTTGGTGTAATCTCCAATGAAATACTTAGCAAATATAGAGACTGTTTAGTTGCCTGTCAGATTAATGTCGTCCTTCTATATTCAAAGTGGCAAGGAAATTGACTTTCACAGGAGGCTGTGCTAATATTAGCTGTTGTCTGCATTGACACAGGGTAATTACTGCTAGTCCACAAAGACTGTCTCGCCTGAAATGCTTCACTTAGCTGAACGGATGGAACCATTGTGAGCGAACAATTGTTTGCAACTTGGATGAATGTGATGTTGTCATGGAAAAGCTGAAGACTTGAGGGAGGCTGTCTCCCCTTGGGAAGCATGCCAACCTTGTATGATTTATAATTTGGTGACTGCCACAATATTAAAGGGAAGCTACTTACAGAGAAAGTAACTCCATGTAGAATGGAAGCAAATATTAATTGTGCCCCACAAGAATCCATGATGTTTACTCCTGTCAGATTTTAAGAGATTGAAAATCAATCTGTACAGTCCCTGAGCTATTTTGGGAATAGCGTAAGAAGCAGGTAATGTTTGAAAACATACAAGTCATATACCAACAAATGTGTCAGGAGAATGCATTTGGAGTGAAGTTTTATTAATTAACTTTAAATATTTTTTTTCTTCAGACATTGTAGCCCTTTTTTGTTTATCTGCCTTTCTCTTTATTTTTATTTTAGATTTTTAATTGTCTTTGTACTTTTCATATTGTTCTGCCCATTCCTTGGGGAATGGTTTTGAAATATGGTCAATCAAGCAGCAACACCCATTTGGATATTCTGTCTGAGTATGAGTTGCCTTTCAATTCTGTATGCTAACTGATCAACTGAAAATTTAAAGCAAGCATAACATCCTAGCAGTTTCAAAGTGGGGATTTTTAATTAGTAGTTAACTTGGATTAATGTTCCAGGATAGAATTTGGATAATGTGTACCAACATTACCAGCCAGAGACAAATTAGTGCACTTTTTATTCTGAATGCAGACTACTTTTTCAAGGTTAATTTTTCATTCAGAAGCTTCTATCTTATTGCCAAAATTATTTTCTACAATTTGATAAAACTGGGTCAAATTGGTTACATGTTGGTGCAATGGAAGTTGGTTATGATTCCTCTGCCTTGTATTTGCATATCCTTTGAACAAGCTGTGTTTAATGTTATCACATATGGCTTCGGTTCCCCTCTAATTGAAAAACGTTTGTTTGTAGTGCACTCCGAATAGTTATAAACCTGGTATCCTACAATTTTAAATTGGGAGAATGGCATCGCAGTAGCCTCTACATTTAATAGTTAGACTGGAATGACCTCCCACAGATTTTAAGAACAACAGCTTCTTTCCCTGTTGTGAAATTTCCCAGAATGTGCCAATATATTGTTAATATGTACCAAGTCAGGTTTGGTTTCACATGAATACTTTGAGAGTTCACATGCATGAGAGTAAACAATTAAGTTAATATCAACACTTTTATTTTTGTAATCAAAAATCCTTTTTTTAATCTAATGGATTCTCCAGACAGGATAAACTCCTTTAAAGAGAGAAGCACCCGCTAACTAATCCAAGTCCCAGGGTTTCTTCAGGGGACAGACACCAGCTAATAATTTAGATCATAGATCATAGACCATAGAATCTCTACAGTGTGGAAACAGGCCCTTCGGCCCAACAAGTCCACAGTGCCTCTGAGCGTATCCCACCCAGACCCATCCCTCATAACATGCCTATTCTACACATCCCTGAACACTGGGCAATTTAGCATGGCCAGTCCACCTAACTGGCACATCCTTGAACTGTAGGAGGAAATCAGAACACCTGGAGAAAACCCACGCAGACAAGGAGAGAATGTGCAGACTCCACTCAGACAGTCACCTGAGGGTGAAATCGAACCAGGGCCCCTGGCACCGTGAGGCAGCAGAGCTAACTATGGAGCCACCAAGCTGCCCAAATTTGGCTTTATTGATCATAATTTTTGATGAATGTTTGCTATGCCAACATCAGTAGGTTTCTGTAGATCTATCAGGTCATGGTCTCCCTTTATTTCTTTCAAATATAAACATTTGTTTATAGGTTATCACAATATCTGAAGCTTCCTGACTATAAATTATGTTTGCCAGTCAAGAAATATATTGGACCCAAGAAGGGTATATTTATCAACAGTGTAAACATAGAACATAGAACAGTACAGCACAGAACAGGCCCTTCAGCCCACAATGTTGTGCCGACCATTGATCCTCATGTATGCACCCTCAAATTTCTGTGACCATATACATGTCCAGCAGTCTCTTAAATGACCCCAATGACCTTGCTTCCACAACTGCTGCTGGCAACGTATTCCATGCTCTCACAACTCTCTGCGTAAAGAACCTGCCTCTGACATCCCCTCTATACTTTCCACCAACCAGCTTAAAACTATGACCCCTCGTGCTAGCCATTTCTGCCCTGGGAAATAGTCTCTGGCTATCAAGACAGGGGAACTTTTCATTACATTGCTGAAAAGATCTTGGAAAATCAATGGAAGTTAGTATTTATTGGTTTCCTGCAAGACATTCCTTAGATTTATTGCTTTTTGTTCTTCATTCACTGGAAAATGGAACAAGCTTGATGATATCTGAAATGGCAGTGTTTCATATCAGTATAAGCCCTTCTGGGTATTAATTGTAGCATACATCTGGGAATTGCAAGTAAGCATGCCTCGTGTCCAGCTTTGTGAAGGATAGAAGATAACAAAGTGTGAAGCTGGATGAACACAGCAGGCCAAGCAGCATCTCAAGACCACAAAAGCTGACGTTTTGGGCCTAGACCCTTCATCAGAGAGGGGGATTGGGAGAGGGAACTGGAAAAAATAGGGAGAGAGGGGGAGGCGGACCAAAGATGGAGAGAAAACAAGGTAGGTAGAGAGGAGAGTATAGGTGGGGAGGTAGGGAGGGGATAGGTCAGTCCAGGGAAGATGGACAGGTCAAGGAGGCGGGATGAGGTGGTAGGTAGGAAATGGAAGTGCGGCTTGAGGTGAGAGGAAGGGATGGGTGAGAGGAAGAACAGGTTAGGGAAGCAGAGACAGGCTGGGCTGGTTTTGGGATGCAGTGGGGGGAGGGGACGAACTGGGCTGGTTTTGGGATGTGGTGGGGAAGGGGAGATTTTGAAGCTTGTGAAGTCCATTGTGATACCATTGGGCTGCAGGGTTCCCAAGTGGAATATGAGTTGCTGTTCCTGCAACCTTCGGGTGGCATTGTTGTGGCACTGCAGGAGGCCCATGATGGACATGTCGTCTGAGGAATGGGAGGAGGAATTGAAATGGTTTGCGACGGGGAGGTGCAGTTGTTTGCTGCGAACCGAGCGGAGGTGTTCTGCAAAGCGGTCCCCAAGCCTCCGCTTGGTTTCCCCAATGTAGAGGAAGCCGCACTGGGTGCAATGGATACAATATACCACATTGGCAGATGTGCAGGTGAACATCTGTTTGATATGGAAGGTCATCCTGGGGCCTGGGCTGGGTTGAGGGAGGAAGTGTGGGGGCAAGTGTAGCACTTCCTGCAGTTGCAGGGGAAGGTGCCAGGTATGGTGGGGTTGGAGGGGAGTGTGGAGCGGACAAGGGAGTCGCGGAGAGAGTGGTCTCTCCGGAAGGCAGACAAGGGTGGGGATGGAAAAATAGCTTGGGTGGTGGGGTCGGATTGTAGATGGCGGAAGTGTCAGAGAATGATACTTTGTATCCGGAGGTTGGAGGGTGGTGTGTGAGGACGAGGGGAATCCTCTGGGGGCGGTTGTGGCGGGAGCGGGGTGTGAGGGATCTGTTGCGGGAAATGCGGGAGACGCGGTCAAGGGTGTTCTCGACCACTGCGGGGGGAAAGTTGCGGTCCTGGAAGAACGTGGACATCTGAGATGTGCGGGAGTGGAATGCCTCATCCTCTGAGCAGATGCGGCGGAGGCGGAGGAGTTGGGAATAGGGGATGGAACTTTTGAGGAGGGTGGGTGGGAGGAAGTGTATCCTAGGTAGCTGTGGGAGTCAGTGGGCTTGAAATGGACATCAGTTTACCTCAGATGGAGACTGAGGGGTCCAGGAAGGTGAGGGATGTGTTGGAGATGGCCCAGGTGAACTTGAGGTTGGGGTGGAAGGTGTGAGGTGTGAAGGATAGCCCTGTTTTGTCCCTGCCCACTTTGCGAAGATTGGGTGTTCATCCAGCTGTGAAAGATGGTTAACTGCTTGTTTAAAATCCCCACAAAGGTAAACTGACCCATCAGCTTCAAAATTGGTATTACTGGTGTTGTTCATTCTGGGAATTGGACTGTTGTGATTATTCCTTCAAATTTCAGCCTTATGATTTTTGCTTGTATTTTTGCCTGTAAGGCAAATTCTAATGGGCAGGCCTAGCAGAATCACACACTTATTTCCTGGTCATCACGCACAGTGGACTTGGCTCCTCTGATCGTTCCTAGATTTTGCTGGAAGAATTCCGGGTATTTAATTGGGACTTCACTCAGGCAGCCATTTTCTAATTGAAAAACATTGTGTCAATATAAGTGAATTACTCACAACCAATTTTGCCCCATTAAGCTTGGTCCTATTACAGCAGTCGTAACTGAACCAGCTGCTTCTCGTAAGAGACCAGAACCAAAGAGGAAAAAAGGGAAGAGGATAACTAAGGGAAAAAATAGGGTCCGATGTGGATTAAGGGGGAATCTGTGTGTGGAGCTAGAAGGCATTGGTGAGGTGTCAAATGAATATTTCATATCTATATTCACTTGGGAGAAGGAGGGTGCCAGTATGAAATTTGGGAAGGGATCGGAGGGGTTCTTGAGCCAATGGAGAGTGGGAATGAGGAGGTATTGGAGGTTTGGGCAGGCTTAAAAGTGGCTAAATCCTCAGGTTTGAATGATTTGACTTGCAATCTGCTTTGGAGACAAGGAAGAAAATTACAGGGGTTCTGACCCAAATTTTTCATTTGCCTGTGGCCACTGGGGGTAGCAAAGGACTGGAAGACTGCAATTGTGGTTCCACTTTTCAAGAAAGATGGTGGGCATAAACCAGGTAATTACAGATCAATGACAGGGAAACAAATGGAGAAAATTCTGCAGGAGAGAATTAATCCCTACTGGCAGAGGCAAGGTTTGATCAGAGGTAGTCGGCATGAATTTGTCAGAGGGAAGTTGCGCTGAACAAATTTGACTGAAATTTGAGGAGGTAGTCAGGTGTGTAAATAGGGTTGTGCATTTGACTTAGTTAATATTGGAATTTAGAAACCGTTTGACAAGGTCCCTCATCGGAGATTAATATTCAAGGTAAAGGCATATGGGATCCAGGGTAAATGATACCAAAGAGTGGGGCTGGAGGAACAAATAAATTCAGAAATTTCTGAAGAAGCGTCCTGACCAAAAATATCAGCTTTCCTGTTCCCCTGATGCTGCTTGGCCTGCTGTGATCTTCTAGCTCCACGCTTTGTTATGACTCCTGCTTCTGCAGTTCTCCCTATCTCGGTGTGATCCAGAGTAACTTGGTATATGGATCCAAAATTGCTGGTAGGAGACAGAAGCTGGCGTTGGAAGGGTTTGAATAGCATTGTCAATACACCCATAGAAGTTTAATGCATTCTTCATTGCACCACCGAACCTCAACGAGATGACGTGGTGGCTGAGTTGTTAGCACTGCTGCCTCACAGCACCAGGGACTCTGGTTCAATTCCGACCTCTGGTGACTGTCTGTGTGGAGTTTGCACGTTGTCCTGTGTCAGTGTGGGTTTCCTCCGGGTGCTCCGGTTTCCCCCCTCAGTCCAAAGATGTGCATGGTAGGTGGCTTGGCTGTGCTGAATTGTCCATAGTACTCAGGGTTATTTAAGTTAGGGGGGTTAAACAAGGGAAATACAGAGGTAGGGGAATGGTTCTGGTTGGGATGCTCTTCAGAGGGGCAGTATGGATTTGTTGTGCTGAATTGCCTGTTTACATGTTGTCGGGATTCTATTTTAGGAAGGCTGCTTGTGTAACTGGAGATATATCTCAGGGATCAATGCTAGTTCCCTTAATGTTAATAAATAGAAACAATGTAGCTGAGAATGTGTGGTTTAATAAGTAAGTTGAGAATAACCTGAAGATTGGCTGGATGGTTAATAATGAGGAAGAAGGATTTAAATTATAGGAAAATATAGATTGGCTAGTCAGATGGGTAGATCAGTGGCAAATACAATTTAAGGTCATCACTCTGGAAGAAATAACAAGACAAGAGAATACTGAATGAATGGTATGATACTAGGAAGCTTGAGGAACAGTGGGATCTTAGAGTGGTTATCTGTAGATCCCTTCAGACAGCAGGACAAGTTAATAGTGGTTAAGAAGGCACATGTAATACTTGCCTTTATCATTCATGGAAAAATTACAAGGGCAGGGAAGTTATGTTGGAGCTGTTCAGCTATGGTCTGACCAACATTGGAAGTACTGTGTGCAATTCTGGTCACAACACTGTAGAATGAATATGATTCCAGTGGAGGATGCGCAGAGGAGATTCACCAAGATGTTGTCTGGAATGGAGCATTTTAGCTATGAAAAGAGGCTCAGGTGATTTTTAGAGCAGAGAAACCTGAGAGGGAGGACCTGATTGAGGTGTGTGGGTAGAAAGCCACTGTTCCCCTTTTGTTGAAGGGGCATTAACAAGGGGCATAAGTGTGAATTATGAAAGACAGGAGATTTACAGGGGAATTGAGGAAATTGTTTTCACTTAAAGGATGATAGGAACCTGGAATGCACTGTCTAGAGGATAACAGTCAACAAATGTCAACTTTTGAAATGTGTGGATGTGCACTTGAAAAGTCTTAACATTGAAGGATGTAGATTCAAGTGCTGGAAAGTGGAATTAGTATAGTGGGTCAGTAGACACTGAGGGGCTGAAGGGCCTCTTTTGTGCAATATGACAATTACAACTTCATGACATTGACTTCTCTCTGGTTCCATTGGCAAATACATCCATTAGTACTTATTGCTTACTGGTAACTGATGCAGCATGGTGGCAGAGTGGTTAGCATGCCATGGACCTCAGTTTGATTCCAGCCTTGAGTGACAAGTTTGAGTTTGCCTGTTCTCCTCACGTTTGTATAGGTTTCTGTCAGGTGCCCCGATTTCCTCATACAGTCCAAAGATGTGCAGCATAGGTGAATAGGCCATGCAAAATACCTTGTCGTTTCCAGAGATGTGCAGGCTAGGTAAATTAGCCACAGTAAATACGTGGGGTCGAGCTAGGGTGCTCTTTGGAGAGTCAGTGTAGACCCAATGGGCTGAATGGCCTCTACCTGCATTATAGGAATTGTATGATTCTAACTAACCCCAGTGACTATATTTTAATGTGACACTAAAGCTCGCAAGAACTTAAGTGATAAACCCAATGGAATTTGATCCCAATATTCATTTGAGGCATAGATAGAGTTGATAGCCAGAGACTATTTCCCAGGGCAGAAATGGCTAGCACGAGGGGTCATAGTTTTAAGCTGGTTGGTGGAAAGTATAGAGGGGATGTCAGAGGCAGGTTCTTTATGCAGAGAGTTGTGAGAGCATGGAATGCGTTGCCAGCAGCAGTTGTGGAAGCAAGGTCATTGGGGTCATTTAAGAGACTGCTGGACATGCATATGGTCACAGAAATTTGAGGGTGCATACATGAGGATCAATGGTCGGCACAACATTGTGGGCTGAAGGGCCTGTTCTGTGCTGTACTGTTCTATGTTCTATGTTCATTAACGTTCATCAGTGATTGGTGGATGCTGACCAGAAGATAGAATTCTGGCTATCAGCTATGCCCTTGCCTATTTTGGGGTTTTGTGACTTAGTGCACTATCGTTGCTGTTATCATGCTTGTCAGTAGCTGATTCAGCACAGAACAAGGAGTAAAGCTGGAACCATGCTGTTTCAAATGGCTTGGTTTCTACATGGATAAGTCTATGGAGAGGACTTGTATTTTGTTTTATAATCCTATTTTAATTGCTAGCGCCTTATAAAACTGTGTTGGAAACGGTATTACTCATTAGGGCATTCCACTACTGGCTGCTAATTCAATGGCAATTTTTTTCTGATCCAGACTAAGCTACAGTGTTTACGGTGAGTTCTCTTAAACTGTATCAGCAGGAGCAACTGAAATCTACACGGTTCTTTAATGTTAATGCTGAGTTTTAACCTTCTGGGCTTGGAATTACTGTTCATCTACTAGGATAGAAGTAATAGCACCATGCAGTCCCTAACTAAACTCTTCCTGTAAGGTCACACAATGTGAGTCACACAAATTCATTGTTGTGTGATTCTGAAGGAAATAAAACTTCAAGAATGCTAATTAAAAGTTTTGATAAAGCTGTGATGGCTGGAAAGTAAAATGTTCAGATACTGTTTGGTTGTCACCTTACAGGAAGAGTTTAGTTAGGTACTGCATGGTGCTATTACTTCTATCCTAGTAGATGAGCAGTAATTTCAAGCCCAGAAGGTTAAAATTCAGCATTAACATTAAAGAACCGTGCAGATTTCAGTTGCTCCTGCTGATACAGTTTAAGAGAACTCACCGTAAACACTGTAGCTTAGTCTGGATCAGAAAAAAATTGCCATTGAATTAGCAGCCAGTAGTGGAATGCCCGAATGAGTAATAGTATTGAAATTAATAGTGAAGTGTGAGAATAGAATCACAAACAAATTAAGCATTGGTTAAAAATGCATGGAATATACTAAATCAATTCTGTTTTACAGTATACAAAAAGACAGTTATAATCGAAAGACAGAAAATTGTCCAGAAACTTAGGAGATCACTCAGCACGCATAGAGAACAGGTAAGTAGAGGTATTAGATATAAGCTGTTGATTTGAATTAGAAATACTTACAAGGGGCTCAGTGGTTAGCACTGCTGCCTCACCGTGCCAGGCACCTGGGTTCGATTCAAGCCTTGGGCCCCAATCTGTGAGGAATTTGCACATTCTCCCCATGCCTATGTGGGTTTTCTCTGGGTGCTCTGGTTTCCCCTCTCTCAGACCAAAGATGCGCAGACTCTGTGCACTAGCCATGGGAAATGCAGGGTTACAAGGATAGGGTAGGCAGGTGACTCTGGGTGGGATGCTGTTCGGAGAGTCAGTGTGGACTTGTTGAATCAAATGCCCTAGTTCCACACTGTAGCGATTGTATGAACAATCTTTTAAAAATGTAACACACTCACATTCATGTATGTATGTATGTATGTATGCATGCATGCACGTGCAAAGTCTTTGGAGGTTCAAATAAAGAGGCATTACTGAAGTGATATTAATGGGCAGTAGCAGGAAGTAGTATAATGAAAGAAATTAAGTATACTTGAAAGGTAGAGAATGTGTGATTTAGGAGCAGCACTGATCTGAAGTAGTAACAGCAAAATCTGACAAACTGGAACATAAAGGAACCCAACGATGTAATAGAAGAAAATAAATGGGGAGGCACAATTGTCACACCAGCACAATTATTCCAATGGAGGAACCTCCATTCCAACAGCAATGGAGTGTCCTGACTTTAAATGGTACCCTGTCCTCCTTGCCATTCCCTCCAAAATGTTTTCATATTGAGCACCCAAAAAAAAAGTTGAAGTTAAGATTTGAATTTCTTAATTAAATATGAATGTTAGCAAGTTTCATTTATTATTTAATATTAATCATTTTTAAAATACTAAAATATTAAAAATACTAAAAAGTATTAAGCACTGTGATGTAAACATTTTGATTCAATCTTTAAATGTGTGAAGAATCTCCCACTGGTCAAGTGAAATTTGTCCACCCAATAAGAAAATGTATTCTGATTGCTGTTGAGAACTGCTAAAGGTAGATTAAGTGAAAAATACAATTAAGCTTTTTTTTTAAACATTTTCTAGCATAAATTCTTTTTTTTTAGTAGCAGTACATGCCTTCGCGACTCATTAAGTTTAGTTGTATCTAATTTATGCTGGTGTTTTTTATAAGGTGGTTTATTTTCTTACAATTGAAGTTGATCTTTCCTGGGCCTCTTGAAAAGGTGTGGTTCTGTTCAGGATAGCAAGCTACCGCACTGCGAGCGAAAATGAAAAGAATCAATTGCATTTTGAGAAATGTGCGTGAATTTGCAGAAAATGTTAGTCTAAGCAGAGCTTCAGTCATATTCAGCGAAAATTGACGTAATCAGCAATAGCAACCCATTACATTAGCAAAAACTGCAATTTTATAGTTTACTGAACCTTGAATATACAACTTGTTTTTGTTCTTGAATATACAACTGTGATTTGATCTTTATTGTAGTGGGGAGAAGTACCCTTTTCAAAGTGGGACTTTTCCAGTCGAGATTAATAAGTATATATAGACTAATAAGTATATATATTTGTGTGACTCAGTAACTCCCTTCCCTTGCCAAATCATGCTGACACTTCAAGTAACTCTCCTAGCCATGGAGTCCATGCAAGTGTCTGTGTTGCAACAATATGACGTGCATTTTTATGATGACTTGTTTGATATTCTGAGAGGGAGGGATGTACTTTGAATAAATATGTGCAAAGGTACAGAATATCTTTGCCCTCAAGTCCTAATTGGCCTGCTTGTGTTATAAAATGGAAATATCTGGTCAGCATGGATGAGTTGGACAGAAAGGCCTGTTTCCGTGCTGTGTATCTCAATGACTCTATATATAAATTCGAAGAAAGCATTTACAAAAAAAAAGCATTCTGCTTTAATTGCTTGAAACAATATATTTATGAATTGTATTGCATTTGGGAGACATTTATTTGAAGAATTTGAAATGTTGAAGAGCATCATGGGCATTCCTGGCAGCTGTCACCACTCATACCAATGCCTCAGGTAAAGGACAGCTACTGACTTCTGATTGAGCAACAGAACTCTTAAGTGCAGAACTCCTCCTCCCAGGGCCCTTGAGCAGTGACAGCTGCCAATAATGCTGCAGGGAGAGGCCTTGGATGGCCAAGGATCAGAGGCCATACCTGAGATGGCCATGACGATCACAATAAGGCAGGATGTGTCTCTCAATAACCTCCTGCCTTCCTGATGCTGGGTGCCTTGATCAGGAACTGGGTCTCCTTGAATGAGGGACTGCCTCCAGAAGCCTGCAGAAAATGTCAACCTTGTGACGTGATCTGAACCCCCTAGAGTGTTAATAGCAGCAAAGGCAAAATGGAACCTTCAAGTTGAGGCCCGCTTACTTGATAGCAGGCAGGAACAGTTTCCACAGACTCTTCTTCTATGCGCATAATTGTGGTTGAAGTCATAAGGTGACAGGGTCTTCCTACCCCCACCCCCACCCCCCTATTATCCTCACGCCTGATTAAATGCCCCAAACCATCGGCAACAGCATGAGATTTTGTCTCCTTGTAAAACTTTGAAGTACATTATCAGCAATTTGGGCCAGATAAGAACTCTTGGCCATCTATTTAATGCTGCTGGGCTTATACTGACAGGCAGGCGTGTTGTTCAGCGAGAGTGGGTGATTGGAGAATGGGTGGACCCAGGGAGTAGTTTATGGAGAATTCTATTACTCAAGAATTAACTTTTAAATTAGCTGCAGCTATTGGGAATGAATGGCAACCAACTAAAGCATTTTATGAAAAATACCAGCTTGTTGGAAGCGCACAGTAGGTTTCTTGAAAGAGAAAAGCATGCCCTGAAGGGAATGTCAAATGATAACTGTCATGGTAGGAAACAGAGCTCTTCTGCTGGACAAGCTGAGAAAATAAGACAAGAAAAGAGGAAGAAGTTGAACCTTACAGCTTTACACAGCAATGAGTAGTGGTGAAGTAATTGCAGGAAGAAGGAATGCAGGAGGACAAACTATGAGCGTTATAAGCGCATGGAATAGTTTGCCAGTGGTAGTCGTGGAAGCAGAGTCATTAGTGACATTTAAGCAACTGCTGGACATGCACATGGACAGCAGTGAATTGAGGGGAATGTAGGTTAGGTTATTTTATTTTTGGATTAGGATTATTCCACGGCACAACATTGTGGGCCGAAGGGGCTGTACTCTTAAAGCTTCAGAAGAGAGTCTGAAGTCGGCACATGAGTGAAAAATAAATGAAATATTAATAAAGGCATCTTAGTCAAACATTGAGCCAAGAGCGAATACCCTGCCTGTGCTGTTGACTGTCCAGCTCCTGTTGCTATGATATAGGGATGATTCTTCAGAAATTGGTCTGCTTCTTAACTTCAGAGAAATGGTCCAATACTTTTTCTGTGACTAATTTCTCTACTATAACCTGGAAAATGTTCAAATGATCAATGTCAAAGTATAATGACATTATTTCAGCACCATCTTAGGTAAGTAGGTAGGTGTAGACATTGAGAGCTATTAATGAGTTTACCACATAGAGTTGATGAACTGGCCAAATATTCTACAGACTTATTGCAGTAGCAAACCAGCATGGTTTGATCTCTTTGATCTTACCTTACTGTCAAAGCTTGTTTGAATTTAAATATGATAGATATCTGTTCATAATCACTGGTAAAGGGACTGCTTATTCAGCACGCGTAAGGAATTTTTGTGAAGTAGTGACTGGGTCTTCATAGTTAGTTATTCTTACCTTGAGTAACACAGTCAACTTTGTGAGGGAGAATGTGCTAGGTCCAAATAGAATTACTCTTCATATGCTCATACTTGTCTTTATTTAAATGTGCAAATATTGTTTTCTATGTGTTGTACTTGCTGTGTTGAAGTTGATGTTTTTTAGCCCATGTCAGCCTGTGTAGAGTCACAGTTATGGTGCCAAGCACTAAATTATGCTTCCTGTGCCTCAGACTGACTGTGAAAGGGGTATGGTAATAAATCATAGAACATAGAACATAGAACAGTACAGCACAGAACAGGCCCTTCAGCCCACGATGTTGTGCCGACCATTGATCATCATGTATGCACCTTCAAATTTCTGTGACCATATGCATGTCCAGCAGTCTCTTAAATATCCCCAATGACCTTGCTTCCACAACTGCTGCTGGCAACGCATTCCATGCTCTCACAACTCTGTGTAAAGAACCCGCCTCTGACATCCCCTCTATACTTTCCTCCACCCAGCTTAAAACTATGACCCCTCGTGTTAGCCATTTCTGCCCTGGGAAATAGTCTCTGGTTATCAACTCTATCTATGCCTCTCATTATCTTGTTTACCTCAATTAGGTCCCCTCTCCTCCTCCTTTTCTCCAATGAAAAAAGTCCGAGCTCAGTCAACCTCACTTCATAAGATAAGCCCTCCAGTCCAGGCAGCATCCTGGTAAACCTCCTCTGAACCCTCTCCAAAGCATCCACATCTTTCCCATAATAGGGCAACCAGAACTGGACGCAGTATTCCAAGTACGGTCTAACCAAAGTTTTATAGAGCTGCAACAGGATCTCACGACTCTTAAACTCAATCCCCCTGCTAATGAAAGCCAAAACATCATATGCTTTCTTAACAACCCTGTCCACTTGGGTGGCCATTTTAAGGGATCTATGTATCTGCACACCAAGATCCCTCTGTTCCTCCACACTGCCGAGAATCCTATCCTTAATCCTGTACTCAGCTTTAAAATTCGACCTTCCAAAATGCATCACCTCGCATTTATCCAGGTTGAACTCCATCTGCCACCTCTCAGCCCATCTCTGCATCCTGTCAATGTCCTGCTGCAGCCTACAACAGCCCTCTATACTGTCAACGACACCTCCAACCTTCGTGTCGTCTGCAAACTTGCTGACCCATCCTTCAATCCCCTCATCCAAGTCATTAATAAAAATTACAAACAGTAGAGGCCCAAGGACAGAGCCCTGTGGAACACCACTCACCACTGACTTCCAGGCAGAATATTTTCCTTCTACTACCACTCTTCTGTTGGCCAGCCAATTCTGTATCCAGACAGCTAAGTTCCCCTGTATCCCATTCCTCCTGACCTTCTGAATGAGCCTACCATGGGGAACCTTATCAAATGCCTTGCTGAAGTCCATATACACCACATCCACAGCTTGACCCTCGTCAACTTTTCTAGTCACATCCTCAAAGTACTCAATAAGGTTTGTGAGGCATGACCTGCCCCCCCCCCCCTCAAAGCCGTGTTGACTGCATTTAATCAAGCCATGCTCTTCCAGATGGTCATAAATCCTATCCCTCAGAATCCTTTCTAACACCTTGCAGACGACAGACGTGAGACTTACTGGTCTGTAATTGCCAGGGATTTCCCTATTTCCTTTCTTGAAGAGAGGAATTACATTTGCCTCTCTCTAGTCCTCAGGTACGACTCCAGTGGAGAGCGAGGATGCAAAGATCTTCGCGAGTGGCGAAGCAATTGCATTTCTCGTTTCCCAAAGCAGCCGAGGACAAATCTGGTCCGGGCCTGGCAACTTGTCAAATCAAATTCATCATTGCAGCATTAAAAACATCTTTTTGTTTTCGAACTTGACATGGAGCAGGGAAGGATTTTGCTCATATAACACTCAACCTGAGGTGTACTTAATCTTTCGAAAACAATTGGAATTGTTCCTTTTCATCTTTAGTCTGTAAGTCACCTCTCAGTCTCCTACACTCCAAGGAAAAAATGTTCCAGTCTCTTCTAACCCAAACCCTCCAGTCTCGGTAGCAACCTCCTAAATCTTCTTGCAGCCTATATAGTTTAATAACATCCTTCCCATAACATAGCAGAGCAGTATGCAGTACTCCAAATGTGGTCTTACCAATATCTTGTACAGCCGTAACATGATTTCTCAACTCCTGTGTTCAAAATTCTGACCGATGCCAAATGCCGCCTTCACCATTCTGTCTACCTGTGATGTGGTGTGTTGGTGTTGGACTGGGATGGACAAGGTCAGAAGTTACATAATTCCAGGTTATAGCCCAACAAGTTTATTTGGAATCACAAGCTTTCGGAGGAGCGTTGCTGCCTTGTTGGGTGGAATAAAGAGAAGCGCACAGGCACAGAATTTATAGGCAGAGGGATCAAAAATCATTCAAATGGTGTGTGGAGTGCTGACAGGCTAAATAGTAAGTCCCTGCAGGTGACCAAGAATATCTGATGGTTTGAGTAAAGTGTCAGCAGCTGAATGACAAGTGAAGGGATAACCTCTAATCGGATCAATTGAGGCAGACAGATAATTACAAAAGAACAAAATTAGTGTGGAGTTGGAGGCAAATCAAATGGCTGGAAAAACATGATAAATATGATTCAAATACTGGGGGCCTAACCGAAATAATAAGTAATCCAAAACTGTACAAACTAATTAAGGTAGAGAGATGATAAGCCATAAAGCTAATAGGTCAAAACAGGACAATAAGTAAGATTTTACAGCTACACAACAGTATCGTGGAGTTATATGTGGCATGCCATGAACCCAAAATTATGTTTGAAGCCAAGTACAGAACTTGGCTATCAGTTTCTGCTTGGCGATTCTGCGTCGTTATATATCTCAAGCCTCCTCGGATGTTGCTTACCCGAAGATCGGAGGCTGAATGTCCTTGACTGCTGAAGTGTTCCCCATTGGGAGGGAACATTCTTGTCTGTACAGTTCCTGTTTGTATGGTTTGGGATTACTTGTTACTTTGGTTAGACCCTCAGAATGCGACTCTCTTGTCTGTCATGTTTTTCCAGGCATTTTGTTTGTCTCCAACACTACCTTATTTTTGTTTTCTTTGTGCCTCAATTAAACAGGTTATAGATCATCCCTTCATTTACTATTCAGCTGTTGACCATCACACCATCTGACACTTTTGATCATCTGTTCACACTCCGCTCATAGGCTCTGAAAGCTTGTGATTCAAAATAATCCTGTTGGACTATAACTTGGTGGCATGTGACTTCTGATCATGTCTACCTGTGAAGCGACTTTCAAGATCACTAGCTCTCTCCGTTTGACAACACTTACCAGGGGCCCTGCTGTTAACTGTATAAATCCTGCAGTGGTTTGTCTTGACCGTAGAATGCAATACTGCATGTTTATCTAAATTAAACTCCACCTGCCATTCGTCGGACCACTGACCCAGTTGATCAAGATCGTTTTTTGTACTCTCGGGGAACCTTGTTTGCTCTCCACTATAGAACTACTTTTAGTGTCATCCAAAAATTTACTAACCAAGCCTCCTATATTCTCATCCAAATCATTGCTATAAATGTCAAACAACAGTGAACTCAACATTGATCCGTACAACATATTGCTGGTCACAGGATTCCAATCTGAACAACAACCCTCCACCATTAACCTTTGCCTCCAACTGTCAAGCCAATTTTGTAACCAAATGGCTAGCTGCACCCTTATGCATTCTAAAGCTTCGACTACTACCTCTTCTGTAATGTGGACTCTTTTCAAGACATCACCATTTCCTGAAGTTCCTTAGCTTCCATGACTTTCTCCACAGTAAATACTGGCGCAAAATATTTGTTTGAATCTCATCTGTAACCTATGGCTCCACGCATAAAATGGCTTCTTGATCTTTAAGGGGCCCTATTCTTCCATTCTGTTTTGCCCTTAATGTATTTGTAGAATCTGTTTCAATTTTCCTTAACTGAAAGCTATCTCGTATCCCCTTTGATTTCTCTCTCAAATGTACATTTACACCCCCATACTCTTGAAAGGATTTGCTTGACCCCAACATGTGCCTCCTTTTTCTTGACTGGAGCCTCAATATCTCTGGTCATTTAGTCTTCCCTACTGCTACCAGTCTTGCCCTTCATACTAGCAGGATCCTGCTCCATAGAATCCATACAGCGTGGAAACAGGCCATTCAGCCCAACAAGTTCACACAGAACTTCAGAGCATCCCACCTAGACCCATCCCCCTATAAAACCACCTAATCTATACATCCCTGAACCCCAGTGGGAAATTTAGGACGGCCAATTCACCCCGCTTGCACATCTTTGGACTGTGGGAGGAAACCAGAGCACCTGGAGGAAACCTACACAGTCATTTGGGAGAATGTGCAAACTCCACACAGACAGTTGCCCGTGGGGGGATCGAACCCAGGCCCTTGACTGTGAGGCAGCACTGAGCTACTGTGCTGCCTGCTCTTCCTGAGCACTCGTTATTTTGCTTTCAAAAACCTCCCACTTGCCAGATGTCAGTCTACCTGCAAACAGTGGTACCCCCTTCAACTTTTGAGAATTCCTGTCAAATATCAAAAAAAGGCTTTTTCCCAATTTATAGCTTTGACTTGTGGACCAGGCCTAGCCTTTTTTATAACTATTTTAAAATTAATGGGGTTGTGGTCGCTGGTTCCAAAATTCTCCCATGATAACACCTCTTGCCCTGCCATATTTCTCAAGAAAGTGTTGAGTTTTGCCTCTTCTCTGGTAGGGCCATCTACATATTGATTGAGAGAATTTTCTTGAACTCACTTAAATTCCTCCCCATCCAAGCCCTTAACACTGGCAGCCCCAGTCTATGTTTGGAAAGTTGAAATCCCTATTGTTTCTCTCTACACTGGCACTGCTGGACCTGTGAGGTATTTCCAACGTTTGGTCTTTATTTCAACTTTGCTTCTTTCCAGTGACATGGATCTTGTATCAAAGATGTATATGCTAACAAAATGTGTTATTTTAATGTTATGATATTCTTGGTGTGATAATACAGAAACAATTACCTTCCACTCTTCAAGGTTATTTGTCTTTGCTTTTTAAGATTTGTATTAAAGTCAGAGTAGGATGCTCCAGCTGCAGCTTGTCCGCTCCGCTCGTTCTTCTTTTCTTCCCTCTCCTCTTCTCGGTGCTTTTTTTCTCCCCTTCTTTTTTGCCTCTGATTCCCAGCCTCTGGCGAGTGACAGTGACAACATCCGGCCTGGAACAATGGCCTCCCGACATGGCATGACAACCTTCTCACCTTCTAGCATTGGCGCGGCTACTGCCCAACTTGCCACCGTAGCCTCCTGTTGTGACATTGCAACTGTCCGGCCTCCTGTAGCATCTTCCTGGTGTGGCGTGTCATCACACAGTATGGATCCAGGTCCTAGTGCAGACTGGAATCTAGGTACCAGGGTAGTCTGTCAGACTGGACTTTTATTTCTGTAATGCTGGACATTTTATTTCTCTATTATCTAAGATCTTGTAACTAAAGAATCTTTTGTGTCTAAATCGGCTTTATAATTGCTAACGTGTAAACTTTTCACTATACTCATTGAGTCGCCAAGACAATAAAAGCTATTTTATTCAGTTCTTTAGCTGAAGGTTCCTTTTGGCCCATTTTATAATCCTTTTGTTCTCTCAATTCTCTGCGATCTCCCTACATATTTGCTTCTTAGTTTCCCACTGACCATTTGGGGGGTCCTTACAGTACAACCCCTTCAAAGTGATCACCCCCCCTCCCTTTCTTATTTCTCAATTCCACCCATATAGCTTCACTGGATGATCTCTTTCCTCCCCACCCCCCACCAGGACTATCCTCAAAGTATTGCTGTGATGTTTTCCTAATCAAAGACACCACTGTCCCTCCTCCTGAGACTGTTAGCTAAGGTAAAGGCTCATAGAATTGAGGGCAAGTTACTGACATGGATCAAAAATTGTTGAATGGCAAGAAGCAGCGAGTTGAAATAATGGACAGGTCAGGACTCATGGTGTCCCACAGGGATCTGTGTTGGCCCTCAATTCTTCACAATGTTTATTAATGAATTAGGTAATGACATTAAAAAATCAAGTATCCAAATTTGCTGATAGCTCAAAATTGGGCAGCACTGTAGCAGTGTTGACAACAGCATGAACTTAAAAAAGGACATTGATAGATTTGGTTAAGGCTCAAAGCTGTGGCAGAAGGATTTTAATGTAAGCAAGTTTGAGGTTATCCATTTTGGACTGAAAGAGATCAAAACATTTTCAGGAAGGCACAATGTTAAATATAGTGGATATCCAACCAAATTTTCAGTTTCAGTGTGCTTAGCACTTTAAATGCCATGAACAGCTGCAGGGAATAGACAAGAATATGATTGGAATGTTGGCCGTCATATCTGAATGGCTAGAATATAAAGAGCAGACATTCTGTTGCAGTTATATAAAACCCTAGTTAGACCCCACTTATCGTACTGTGAGCAGATATGGATCTTAGGAGGGATGATTTAACCTGGATGGAATTCACTGCAGGAATAATAATACTTGGTCTTCAGTGGTTATGAGGAGAGATTAGATAAATTAGGCTTTTATTCTCAAATTTAGAAGGGTAAGGGGTGAGCTAATTGAGGTCTTCAGGATATTAACAAGAAAATACTGGGTGGATAAGATAACTATTTCCACTGAAGAAGATGCTGGAACTAGGGGGCATAGCCTAAGAATTAGAGCCAGGCCAATCAAGAGAGATTTTAGATCGTGGAGTAGTGGAACTCTTTCTCAAATGTTGGTTGTTAAATTTAAATTTGAAATAGACAGACAGGTTTTTTTCAAGCAAGTGCATCAGGAATTTGGGTCCAAGGCAGGCATATGGAGTTGGGCATAGATCAAACATGATCTTAGCGAGTGGCAGAGCAGGCTTTAGGGGCTTAATGGTCTACTCCTGTACCTATGTTCCTACCCACCTTGGAGCAAAAATCTACCCCAACATTGTCTTTCAGGTGAGATGAAAATGCTGCTCTGCCGACTGCTCAGTTGAATGCTAAAATCTGCAGTCATTGTATTCATAGGATCTCCCACCATCCTCGCAAAAGTTTGCCCCTGTGTGAATCTACTTCAAAAAATGTTTTTGGCTTTGAACTGCTTCATGATATCCTGAGACTAAAACTAAAAGAAAGGGATTACAAAAATGCCAAAAAAACCCCACAGATCCTGCCAAATGGGAAAGATACAAAGAACACCAAAGGATCACAAAGCAGCTTATAAGAGCTATCAAAAGAGATTATGATAAGAAACTTGCCAGGGACATCAAAATCAATAAGAAATTTTATAGTTACGTAAAGATAAGCAGGTGATAAGGAACAATGTTTAGCTAAAGGCTGAAAGTGGGGATGTTACCAATGACTATTGGTAAATGTCAGAAATTGAATAACTACTTTGCCTCAATATTTACATTAGAAAAGGAGGATAGCTTACCAGAAGTCCTGAAGAAATTAATAGTGCATGGGACCAAATAAAATTAATGTAGCAAAAATTCAGTAATGAAGGAATTAATGGAATCAATGTGTGACAAATCCCTGGGACCTAATGCTTTTCGTCCAAGGCTATGAAAGGAAGTAGGGAAACACATGGTAGATGTCCTAACTACGATCTTTCAGAGTTCCAGGAGTTGTCCTTCTGAATTGCAAAATTGTCAATGTCATTCCGCTCTTTAAGATAGTGCAGATAGTTAATAATATCTCTTTGTAATTTTATACTAAGTGAATAGGTAAAAACTGTGGCAAATGGAGTTTAGTGTAAGCAGATGTGACCTTAACCAATTTGGACCAAGAAAGGGTAGATCAGTTTACTTTCTCGATGGTATGAAATTTCATACATCAGATATTCAGACAGACCTGAGGGTTCAGAATCTTTAAAATGTCACAAACAGGTGCAGAAAAGAATCAAGGATGCTAATGAAATGCTGGCATTTAAATCTACAGGACTGGAGTACATGGATACAGACATTATACTGCAGTTACACGAAATCTGGGGCGGCACGGTGGCTCAGTGGTTAGCACTGCAGCCTCACGGCGCCAGGCACCCGGGTTCGATTCCAGCCTCGGGTGACTGTCTGTGTGGAGTTTGCACATTCTCCCCGTGTCTGCGTGGGTTTCCTCCGGGTGCTCCGGTTTCCTCCCACAGTCCAAAGATGTGCAGGCTAGGTGGATCGGCCATGCTAAATTGCCCGTAGTGTTCAGGGGAGTGGGGGTTATAGAGGGATGGGTCTGGGTGGGATTCTTCAAGTGGCGGTGTGAACTTGTTGGGCCGAAGGGCCTGTTTCCACACTGTAGGGAATCTAATCTAATCTAACACACCTGAGGGGGGAGGGGGCGTAGTAGTAGATGAGGCAGTAGCAGGATGCAGTTTTTCATGTGATAGAATGAAGGGATCGGTTAAAATGTGATTTAAATACTCGATTGAAAAAGAACTGTGGATGCTGAAAATCAGACAAAAGTAGAAATTATTGGAAAAGCTCAACATGTCTCGTAGCCTGTGTGGGAGAACTCAAGAGTTCACATTTCAGGTCAAGTGATCCTTCTTGAGAACTGATGGTAACGAGGAAAATGTTGGCTTATGTGCAGAAGGTGGGGTGGGGGGAGGGGATAAGGCTAAAGATGATTGGGCTACAGCCTAAAAAAGAGAAGAGTAGTTGAGCAGACAAAGGAGTGCATAACCATCTGGCTAGGAGGGTGAATAGCAATTAATGGGGACTGTTAGTGGCTAACAGTGGATTGTTTGTGTGATAGGAAGCTATGTGATAACAAGACCTGGTGTGTGGGTGTTGGTTTAAGGACCTGGGAGAGTTCAAGCCCGAAAGATACTGAACTTGATATTGAATCTGGAAAGCTGCAGGGCCCCCAAGCAGAAAATGAGGTGCTGTTCCTCCAATTTATGCTGAGCTTCGCTGGAGTACTAGAGCAAACTGAGACAGATTGGCTAGGGAACAAGGCGATATGTTGAACTAGCAGGCAACTGGAAGTTTAGGGCCTTTTCTGAAAATAGAATGCAAATGTTCCATGAAGCAGTCACCACAGTCTACACTTTGTGTTCTCCAGTGTAGAGGAAACCACATTGTGACTGGTGAATGTGGTAAACTAGATTGTGTGATGTGCAGGTAAAGCTCTGCTTCACCTGGAAGGTGCTTTTGGCCCCTTGGATACTGAGGAGGGAGGAAGTAAATGGACAGATGTTGCACCTTCTGTGGGTGGAGTGGAAAGTACCTTGAGGCTGTGGGGGGTTTTGGGAATGAAGGATGAGTAGAATGTTTGGACAACCCTATTGTAGGTTGTACACACTGCTGTCACTATAATGAGTGAATGTTGAAGGTGGAAGATGTAGTGTCAAGTGAGCAGTCTGCTTTGTTATAGAATTTTACAGGTCAGAAGAGGCTATTCGACTCATTGTACGTGTATCAGTTCCCGAAAGAGCTAAGCCTTCTAACTTTATCACATTTTTCAAATATGTATCCAATTTTCTTTTAATACTACTTATGGAATCTGCCTCCACCAGTCTCCCAGGCAGCACATTCCAAATCCTAACAACTGAGTTTAAAAAAAGTTTTTCCTCATCTCAGCCCTAGTTCTCTTGCTGACAGTTTTGAAATTGTGATCTCTTGTTACTGACTCCTGACTAACGGAAACAAAATATGCTTCGTCACCCTGTCAAAAGTGCTCCTAATTTTGAACACCCCAAATAAGTCATATCTTAATCTTCTCTGCTCCAAGGAGGATAATCTTTCCTTGTGTCTAAAATCCTTCACTCCTGATATCATTCAAGTAAACCTCCTTTGAACTTTCTGCAGGGTTTTAAACAAGCTGGCCAGAATAAAACACAATACTCCAAATGTGATCTGACCAATGATTTGCTTTTATACTCTATTTCTAGGCCCAAGGATCCCATAAACCGCCTTAACAATTGTTTCAGTTTGCCTGGCCACCTTCAGAGACTCATGTGCAATAACACTTAGTGTTCATCCAGCCTCACATTTTATTATCTTTGAATTCTCCAGCATCTGCAGTTCCCATTATCTCTAACACTTAGTCACTTTGTTTTTGTACTCCCCTCAACTTGTACCATTGGTCCTATATTGTCTCCATGTTTTTCCTACCAAAATGCACCATCTCACATCTCTCTGCATTGAATTTCATCTGTCAGGTGTCTGCACATTTGGTGAATTTGTCAATGTATCTCTGAAGTCACTCCGTCATCGTCACAATTCACTATTCCCCTAGCTTAGTTTCATCTGCAAATGTCTCTCAGAAATTTGGAGATTCTGCCCTCAACAGCCATCTCCAAATTGTTTATATAAATCAGAAAAGGCAAGAGAGTCAACATTGATCCCTGGGGACCACCACTTTCAACTCCTCTCCAATCTGAGAATTACACAAGAAATACTGCCCTTTGTTTTGTATCTTTTAGCTAATTTCCAATCCATGCCACCCAGCACCAATGTGCCATTTGCAATGTCCCACTCTATCAAATACTTCCTGATAGTCCAAATTTATACTATCTGCAGCACTACCATTATCACACTGCCTTTGTCACGTCATCCAAGAACTGCCCTGGATGATATCACACTCCAAGCATGTTGGAGTAATTGTTACTCTAATCCAGGCAATTGTCAAGTATTACATCACAGACCTGCATTGTACCTTGTAGATGGTGCACAGGTGTTTGGGAGGTGGGAGATGATTTACTTGCCATGGAAATCCTACCCTCTGACCATGTCTTACAGCCAGCTCAGTTTCAGGTCAGTGGTAACACAAGAATGTTGGTTTTGGGTGATTCTGCAATTGTATTGGTACTGAATGCCATTGGTTGATAGTTGGATTCTTTCTTGTTGGTGATGGTTGTGGCCTGGCATTTGCGATCCATGACTGATATTTACCACTTATAAGCCCAAGCTGAATGCTGTCCACATCATACTGCATAAGCACATGGACAGCTTCAGCATTAAGGAATCCTGAATGGTGCCGAATGTAGTGCAACTACATCCCCATTTTTGACCTAATGATAGGAGGAAGGTAATTGATGAAGCAGCTGAAGATAGTAGAGCCAAGAACACTACCCTGATGGAAAGGCTCTTGTGGCATAGTGGTAGTGTTCCCACTTTGGAACCAGGAGGTTTGTGTTCAAGGCCCAACTGCTCCAAAAGTTTATAATAACATTTCTGAATGGGCTGATTAGAAAATACGTGCCCTAAGAATCTTTTGCAGTGTTAGCCTGCGACAGAAATATTTGGCACCCAATGACCATTTTCCTTGCTGCAAGGTATGAATACTTAGCAGAGAGCTTTCCCCTGATTCTCATTACCTTCGGTTTTGCAAGGGATCGTTGATTCTATATGCAGGTTAATGAGGAAGTGAGATGAGTGGCATTTCCAGGACTCAAACTGAGCATGAGTGAACTGGTTATTCCTTTGTAAATGCTGCTGAATAGCATGGTCAACAATCTTATCATTTTACTAATTACTGAAGGCATACTTATGGGGCAGTAATTGACAGGGTTAGGTTTTTCTACCTGTCCGTTGATCAACATAACTAAGCAATTTTATACATTTCTGGTTAGATGCCAATTTTGTAGCTGCTCTGGCACAGCATGTTTAGGGCTGCAGCTAATTTTGGGTACAACAGAATTGTTGGAATGTTGTTGGAGCTCATAGCCTTTGCAATGTCCAGTGTTTTCAACCATTTGTGACATCATGTGGAGCGAATCGAATTGGCTGAATACTGGCATCTGTGATGCTCATACATTATGATGCTCTCATGTTGTGTGTTGGATTATCTGTTCAACACGCTTGGTTGAACTTGGTTGCAGATGCTTTGGACTTATTTTTTGCACTGATGTGCTGGCCTCCTCTAACACTGTTATTTTTGTGGCGCAGTCTCCACCCATTAGTTGTTTAATTGTCTATGCTCATCGATGCTGGGTGTGACAGCAGATCTCAGTAGTGATCAGTTTATAGTGGGATCACTTAACATTGTTTGTTGCGTGCCAGCTTCTCTGTTTGGCATGCAAGTCTCCATGTCTTGTAGGTCCACACCTGCTACTTACTATAAATATAGTAATAGGTTTCTATGTAGCTTCACCAGGTTGACACCTCATGTATGGCTGGCACTGTTTCTTGCTTGCCTCTTGTGCCTGTGACACTTTGATGGTCTTTCATTCTGGAGTTTAACTTCGTAGCTTAATTTCAGTGTTCGTTATTGTGTAATTTTTAAAATTGCTTCTGTGTTGTTTACCTGATTACAATGAAAACATTCTAAGGAATTAAGAAATTTGTCCGCGTGTACGGTCATAGAGGCATTGGGATGTACGGCACAGAAACAGACATTTGGCCCAACTTGTCCGTGCTGACCCGATATCCTGAACTAATCTAGTCCCATTTTCCATCGTTTGGCCCATTTTCTCTGCACGTTTCCTATTCTTGCACCCACCCAGATGCTTTTTAAATGTTGTAATTATACCAGCCTCCACCATTTCCTCTGGCAGCTCATTCCATACATGCACCACCCTCTGTGTGAAAAAGTTGCCCATTTTAGAACATAGAACATAGAACATAGAACAGTACAGCACAGAACAGGCCCTTCAGCCCACAATGTTGTGCCGACCATTGATCCTCATGTATGCACCCTCAAATTTCTGTGACCATATGCATGTCCAGCAGTCTCTTAAATGACCCCAATGACCTTGCTTCCACAACTGCTGCTGGCAACGCATTCCATGCTCTCACAACTCTCTGCGTAAAGAACCTGCCTCTGACATCCCCTCTATACTTTCCACCAACCAGCTTAAAACTATGACCCCTCGTGCTAGCCATTTCTGCCCTGGGAAATAGTCTCTGGCTATCGACTCTATCTATGCCTCTCATTATCTTGTATACCTCAATTAGGTCCCCTCTCCTCCTCCTTTTCTCCAATGAAAAGAGACCGAGCTCAGTCAACCTCTCTTCATAAGATAAGCCCTCCAGTCCAGGCAGCATCCTGGTAAACCTCCTCTGAACCCTCTCCAAAGCATCCACATCTTTCCTATAATAGGGCGCCCAGAACTGGACGCAGTATTCCAAGTGCGGTCTAACCAAAGTTTTATAGAGCTGCAACAAGATCTCACGACTCTTAAACTCAATCCCCCTGTTAATGAAAGCCAAAACACCATATGCTTTCTTAACAACCCTGTCCACTTGGGTGGCCATTTTAAGGGATCTATGTATCTGCACACCAAGATCCCTCTGTTCCTCCACGCTGCCAAGAATCCTATCCTTAATCCTGTACTCAGCTTTCAAATTCGACCTTCCAAAATGCATCACCTCGCATTTATCCAGGTTGAACTCCATCTGCCACCTCTCAGCCCATCTCTGCATCCTGTCAATGTCCCGCTGCAGCCTACAACAGCCCTCTACACTGTCAACGACACCTCCGACCTTTGTGTCGTCTGCAAACTTGCTGACCCATCCTTCAATTCCCTCGTCCAAGTCATTAATAAAAATTACAAACAGTAGAGGCCCAAGGACAGAGCCCTGTGGAACCCCACTCACCACTGACTTCCAGGCAGAATATTTTCCTTCTACTACCACACGCTGTCTTCTGTTGGCCAGCCAATTCTGTATCCAAGCAGCTAAGTTCCCCTGTATCCCATTCCTCCTGACCTTCTGAATGAGCCTTCCATGGGGAACCTTATCAAATGCCTTACTGAAGTCCATATACACCACATCCACAGCTCGACCCTCATCAACCTTACTAGTCACATCCTCAAAAAACTCGATAAGGTTTGTAAGGCATGACCTACCCCTCACAAAGCCGTGTTGACTGTTTACATCTTTCGCCTCTCACCTTAAAGCTATGTGCTCTAGTTTTGGACTCTCCTGCCCCAGGAAAAAGACCTATTTACCCTATCCATGTCCCTCAGATTTTATAAACCTCTATAAGGTCAACTCTCAGCTTCTGAAGTTCCAGGGAAAACAGTCCCAGCCTACTTAGCCTCACCCTATACCTCAAATTCCCCAACCCTGGCAATATCCTTGTAAATCTTTGCTGACCCCTTTCAAATTTCACAACATCCTTCCTATAGCAGGGAAACCTGAATTGCACACAGTACTCCAAAACTGGCTTAACCAATGCCTTGTACAGCCAAAACATTACCTCCCAACTCCTATACTCAATGCACTGTTAGAGAGTAGTTCTACAATGACTGATACAGCCGAGGTGGTATTGATCTCCATTAGAACAGGGTGACCCTTTAACGAGACATTATTCTGATTTGGATATTGCTAAGCAATTTAACAGTTCCAGGCCAGATATTGGTGGGCTTTCCAGGATGTGTGCGTTTGTGGATTCCACCCTATGAGTACGTACTTTAGGCCTAGGGGTATGTTCTTTGCTGTCTTGAGTCTGCCTACTGGCATCAACTACCAATGGCTTATTGGCCTGGATCCTAAAGAAAGGTTAACCATTTGGCTGAGGCTTGGCTTTGTTTTAGGGGTTTGCTGTGGGCTCACCTGGAGTCCATCTGTTCAGGATATGCCCTGAGTAAAGATATGCAATTGCTTTCTCTCAAATGGTGTCCCCTAAGCTCATTTAGCCTGGTAATGGTGTCTACCTTCATCAGTCTACCCTGTACCCATATACCACTTGCCCCATTTTCTACTGATGAAGCCAGTTATGGTGCTTTTTTGAAGTCCATTTGGGTTCAGCTAGTAGGCAGTTTTGCATGGTGACATCATTATTCCTATGTACCAAGAAGTGTCTCTGCATTTCATTAAGGGTTAAACCAAAGTCACATGTCTCTGCTCAACATCTTAGTCTTGTCAAAAATCTTGACATGGTTTCCCTGGCTCTCGAACTGCTGAGTATACCTGATAGCATTTCAGGATTGTAGGCGGCTTGTGGTCATCATATTCCGTAACTAAATTCATTAACTCTTAAAAGGTTTTAGTATGTTACCTCAGGCCACTTTAGGCCCCTAATAACCAAAAAACTGTAGGACCACAAGCTGTCGGGAGAATTACTCATTGCTTTTCATCTGACCCATTGCCATTTGCCCAGAAAAAAGTGATGCATTCTTTCCATATACTCGGTTCAGTCTTTGGCAGGATTGACTAGGTCAAGCCTCCTAAATTAATGTCATGATGCAAGAAATGCTTACTCCCAACTTGAAGACATCTGTTAGGAGCAAATTTCTTCAGGAGTGTATTTTTTCTCCTGTCACCACTGAAATAACTCAAAGGCTGGTGTCCCATCACCAAGTCACTTTTTTTTTAGCCATTCGTGCATAATACTGGTCGGGTTTCCTCAGTGAAAAAAGCCTCTGACGGTCCTCTTTGTGTCTGTCAGCCAGGGATCCCTGATTGTACCAGGTTAACAGCCTCAATTAGGGAACTCTTATTCGATGAGATCCACCTGACTGACTTTGCTGCAATCACTACATACTATACCACCAATTTTGGTGTCATCCCCTAACTTATTAACCATGCCTCCTAAATTGGCACCCTAATTGATTATATAAATGATAAAAGTGGTCCCAGCACCCTCTGTCTCACACCTTCAAGCCAATTTTGTATCCAGTTGGCAAGCTTCCTTGAATCTCATGTGATCTAACTTTATTAATTAGCCTGCTATGCAGAACCTTGTCAAAGGCTTTACAAAAGTCAATGTAGACAATGTCTACCACTCTGCCCCTTTCAATCTTTTGGGTTGCATCCGCAAAAAAACTCAAACAAGTTTGTGAGACATGATTTCCAATGCACAAAACCATACTGACTATCCCTAATCAGTCCTTGTTTCTCCAAGTGCATGTAAATTATATCTTTCAGAATCCCCTCCAACAACTTAGCCAACACTGATATTAGACTGCGGTAACAAGGTGTAGAGCTGGATGAACACAGCAGGCCAAGCAGTTCTGGATGTGAGATTGCTCACTGAGCTGGAAGGTTCATTTTCAGACGGTTCATCACCTTTTTTTTATTTGAAAAAATACAGTTTATTCGGAAGATGTACAAAAAATAAAACATATTCACACACCTACCCAGTCGTGCAAGCCGCTCCGGGTTACCCAGGGGGTACATACACCAACTAAAGGAGAAAAACGAAGAAGAAAAAAAAGACAAAGCAAAGAAAACACCCCGGCAGTCGTCAGCCCGCACAGTCCCCGTTGGCCCCCTGACCAGTTGGGGAAGGCGCCAGCTGGGCCCAGTTACGAAATAGGGTTCTTTTTTCTATTCAGGACGAGGGGTTTCATACCGTGGTCTTTCCCCACCGCGCCTTGGCGGCAGCTATCCCAAGCTTGGGCGCGTCCCTCAGCACGTAGTCCTGGACCTTGGAGTGCGCCAGTCTGCAACACTCGGTCGGGGTCAGTTCTTTCAGCTGGCAGACCAGCAAGTTGCGGGCAGACCAAAGAGCATATTTCACTGCATTGATGGTCCTCCAGGCGCAGTTGATGTTGGTCTCGGTGTGCATCCCCAGAAACAGCCCGTAGAGCACGGAGTCCCGCGTCAGGGAGCTGCTCGGGATGAACCTCGACAAATACCACTGCATCCCCCTCCAGACCTCCTGCGCACAGGCACACTCCAG
This sequence comes from Stegostoma tigrinum, assembly GCF_030684315.1. Classification (NCBI taxonomy): domain Eukaryota; kingdom Metazoa; phylum Chordata; class Chondrichthyes; order Orectolobiformes; family Stegostomatidae; genus Stegostoma; species Stegostoma tigrinum. Next base: position 46,263,722 of record NC_081359.1, read on the forward strand.
AAGGAGGTGATCGACAGTCTCGTGCCCCCCGCAGCCACCTCGAGGGCAGCGTGCGGTGGCGCAGAGATTCCGGGCATGCATAAAGGATCTCACTGGCAGAGCCCCTCTCACCGCCAGCCAAGCAATGTCCTTGTGCTTGTTTGAAAGTTCTGGCGATGAGGCATTCTGCCAAACGACTTTGGCAGTCTGCGTGGGGAACCACATGACGGGATCCACACTCTCCTGTTCCTGAAGGGTCCTGAGGATACTACGTGCTGACCACTGCCTGACGGCCTTGTGGTCAAAGGTGCTTCCTTTCAAAAATTTCTCCACGAAGGACAGGTGGTACGGGACGGTCCAACTACTCGGAGCATTCCGCGGCAACGAGGCCAGGTCCATCCTTCGCAACACCAGGGACAGGTAGAACCTCAGTAAGTAGTGACACTTGGTGTTTGCGTACTGAGGAGCTACGCACAGCTTGATGCAGCCGCGCACAAAGGTAGCGGTCAGGGCGAGGGTGGCGTTCGGTATGCCCTTTCCCCCATTTTCCAGGTCTTTGTACATGGTGTCCCTGCAGACCCGGTCCATCCTCGACCCCCAAATGAAGTGGAAGATGGTCCGGGTGACCGCAGCGGCACAGGTCCAGGGAATAGGCCAGGCTTGCGCCACATACAACAGTACCGAAAGCCCCTCGCACCTGACAACCATGTTCTTACCCGCGATGGAGAGGGACTGGAGTGTCCCCCTGCCCAGCTTCTGCTTCAATTTGGTGATACGCTCCTCCCAAGTCTTAGTGCACGCCCCAGCTCCACCAAACCAAACACCCAGCACCTTCAGGTAGTCTGTCCTGACGGTGAAGGGGATGAAGGAGCGGTTGTCCCAGTTCCCAAAGAACATGACCTCGCTCTTACCCCTATTGACTTTGGCACCCGAGGCCAGTTCAAACTGGCCGCAGATGTCCAATAGTCTACTCACCGACCGACGATCGGTGCAGAAGACGGCGACATCGTCCATGTACAGGGAGGTCTTGACCTGAAGGCCTCCGCTGCCTTTGATAGCCATGCCCTTCAGGCTCATGTCCTTCCTGATGGATGCGGCAAAGGGCTCCACACAGCACACGAACAAGGCAGGAGAGAGCGGGCAGCCCTGCCTGACTCCAGATCTAACAGGAAACCTGTCTGATTCCCACCCGTTGATCGAGACTGCGCTAACGATGTTGGCGTAGAGCAGCCGGATCCAATTGCGGATGCCCTCGCCGAACCCCAATTTGGAGAGGACGTCCCTCATGTAAGCATGAGAGACCCTGTCGAAGGCCTTCTCCTGGTCCAGGCCGACGAGGCAGGTGTCCACCCGTCTGTCCTGCACTTACGCGATTGTATCCCTGATGAGCGCGAGGCTGTCAGCTTTCTTCCTGCCCGGCACAGCACAGGTTTGGTCAGGGTGAAGCAGCGACTCCAGGACAGACCTGACCCGGTTGGCTATGACGTTGGCCAGGATTTTGTAGTCCACGTTCAATAGTGAAATGGGACGCCAATTCTTAATTTCTTCCCTCGCCCCCTTCCTCTTGTAAATGAGGGTGAGGATGCCCTTCCGCATGGACTTGCACATTTCCCCTGCCCGAAGCGCACTATCGTACACCTCCAGCAGGTCCTGGCCGACCAGGCCCCACAGAGCGGAATACAGCTTGACCGGTAAGCCGTCACTTCCGGGAGTCCTATTCCTCTCCCAGGACTTGAGGGCTCTGGTCAGCTCGTCCAGGGATATCGGCCGGTCCAGCCACTCCCTCGTGCCATCGTCTTTAGACCTCCGTGATAGGCGACAGGAACGACTCGGAGGCCGTGCTGTCCATGGGCTTCGTGTCGTACAGTCCGGCATAGAAGGATCTGCTGATCCTCAAAATGTCGGGCCGAGACGACTTCACCGAGCCGTCGTCCCCCTTCAGCCGGCTCAGCACAGAACTCTCTTTGTGCACCTTCTGAAAGAAGAAACGCGAGCACGTCTCGTCCTGCTCCACGGACCGGACCCTGGACCGGAAGATTATCCTGGAGGCCTCCGCGGCGAAGAGCGAGGCTTGCTGGCCCCTCACCTCGCGGAGGTCCTCCGTGACGTCGACCCCCATCAACTGCAGAAGGAGCAGGTTTTGCACCCTTTTCTGGAGTGGCGACAGCTTTCCCCGCCTCTCTGTCACCTTCCGAACACCCTTGAGGACTAAGAACCTCTTGATGTTCTCCTTCACCGTCTCCCACCAGTCGCCCGGAGACTCAAAGAGGGGTTTCACGGTTCTCCAACCGGCGTACTCCCTCTTAAGCTCCTCGACGTTCTCTGGGGTCAGCAGAGTCGTGTTGAGCTTCCACGTCCCCTTGCCGGCCTGCTGGTCATCCTGTAAGTGACAGTCGGCCAGCAGGAGGTAGTGGTCAGAGAAGAACACCGGCTTGATGCCGGTGGACCTGACCGAGAACGCCCGCGACACAAACAGGAAGTCTATCCTTGAGCGGATAGACCCGTCTGGCCGCGACCAGGTGTACCTCCACTGCGCTCCGTCTGCAGGGGTGCTGAAGTCATTGAGCAGCTTGGCGTTCTTCACTGTGCCCGTCAGAAATCTGGATGTGATGTCCAGTTGACTCCCCCCACCCGCTGTCCCCACGCCGGATCTTCCATCTGCATCGATGATGCAGTTGAAGTCTCCGCCTAGGATGACCGGCCTGGACGTAGCCAGCAGGGGTGGAAGCCGCTGCAGGACGGCCAACCGCTCACTCCGTACCGCTGGGGCGTACACGTTGATCAGCCTCGGGGGAGCGTTCCTGTAGGTGAGGTCAGCCACTAGGAGGCGCCCCCCCCCCCCCCCCCCCCCCCCCCCCCCCCCCCCACACCACCTCCTGAAGTTGAGAGATGGTGAAGTTGCACCCCCGCAGCAGAATAGCCAGGCCCGAGGAGCGACAGTCGTTTGAACTTCGAAGTTCAAACCAGTGTCTCCGGGAAAACAACACATACGGACCAAATACTGAACTACAGAAGAACCATCCCAACACCCACAAACGAAGCTGCATTAGAACATTATTCCAACGAGCCACCACACCCTGCAGCACAGAGGAACTACGCAGAGCAGAGGAAAATCACCTCTACAACGTATTCAAAAAGAATGGGTACCCTATGAGCACAGTCCACCGATTCCTCAGCAATAAACCCAAACAAACAGACAAAACGGGCTCAGAAACCATAACCACTCTACCCTACATCAAAGACATTTCCGAAATGACTGCCAGACTACTCGGACCTCTTGGCATCAGGGTAGCCCACAAACCCATCAACACACTAAAACAGCAGCTAATGAACTTAAGACCCTATACAGACAACAAATAAAACAAACGTCATGTACAAAATACCTTGCAAGAACTGTGACAAACACTACATTGGACGAACTGGCAGAAAGCTAGCCACCAGAATACATGAACATCAACTAGCCACAAAACGACATGACCCACTATCGCTCGTATCCTTACATACAGATGAGGAAGGACACCACTTTGATTGGGACAACATCCATCCTAGGACAAGCCAAACAGAGACACGCACGAGAATTCCTAGAAGCATGGCATTCCAACTGGAACTCCATCAACAAACACATTGATTTTGAGCCAATCTACCATTCCCTGAGAAAAAGAAAAGGAAATGACATCACCAATGCAGGAAATGACATCACCAACCCAAGGAAACCTAACCAGATAAATAGAAAGTGGGACATAACACCAGCTCTTTGTCGGAGGCTCACTGTTGATGTTACCTAGAATGGTGTCGAAACGTCTGAAAATGAACCTTCCAGCTCAGCGAGCAATCTCACATCCAGAACCTCAACCTGAGCTACAAATCTTCTCAAAACTCGCTCGGCCAAGCAGTATCAGAGGAGCAGGAAGGCTGATGTTTCGGGCCTAGACTCTTCAGAAGGCCCAAAACGTCAGCCTTCCTGCTCCTCTGATGCTGTTTGGCTTGCTGCGTTCATCCAGCTCTACACCTTGTTATCTCAGATTCTCCAGCATCCGCAGTTCCTACTATCACTGATATTACACTGAGAGGTCGATAGTTCCCAGGTTACTCCTTACAGCCTTAATTTAAGAAAGATACAACTTTCCAATGAACCAAGACATTGCTTGTCTGGTGGTGAGAAGGGCACTCACTGCGTATGAGATCCTTCACGTAGGCCAGTACTCTCTGTCTACCACATGCTGTCTTCAAAGTGGCTGCAGAGGGGTAGAGATTGTGTCTCACCCATGCTGGAATGTGTTTTTGCAAAGTAAGTCTGAAGAGAACTGCAGTAGTTTTTGTCCAAGTTCATTCCAAGCAGCTTCCAGATGTGGAACTCTTTGTTTCAAATATATGCTTTATTCATAAAAATATCTTTACATGCAGATATACTAGAGCAGTGGGATTCTATGCAGCTTTAGCTATTAAGAACAAACAAACATTGGAACTTGACTCCCTCGACAGTTCCAACAAGCCAAATGCATTTGTTACTTATGCAACATATTATTTACGTATATTTGAGGCACAGGTGTTCTGCGTCGATGAGGCCAGATCCGTTCTTTGCAATAATGGGGACAGAACCTCAGTTTGCACAGGTTAATGAAACCACACAATAAAGGGATAACAAAATGTGGAGCTGGAGGAATACAGCAGGCCGGGCAGCATCAGAAACAAGAAAGCTGATGTTTTGGGTCAGGTATGTTTTACCACTCTGCCCTTATGCTGCGTTTTATGTGTGGTGTCCTTGTGGACATGTCCACCTTAGACCTTGACATGAAGTGGAGGTGATTGCAATATTTAACAATAGAGTGCGTGACTTGGCACCTGATGACCAGTCTTTACCCACAGTGGAGAGGAAACAGTGCTGCCAAAAGCTCAGTGTCCGCCTCGCCATGGCGATAACTGTCCTCTTGTGTTTTTGCACTTTTGCACATTCTCAGTGCCTTCAGGTAATCTATCTTGATGGTGAAGGGGATAAAGAATCAGGCAGCCTAGTTCCCAAAGAATGTGGCCTTGCTCTTGCTTCAATTTACCTTGGTTCTGAGGCCTGTTCAGACAGGTCATAGAAGCTGATGAGTCTGCACACTGATGGCAGAACCAAGCAGAAAACAATGACATCATCCATGCACAGGGAAGCTTTGATTTATAGGCCTCCGCTATATGTAAATAATCACTCCTCTCATGCTCGCATCATTCCAGATAGATTCCGCAAAAGGCTCTGTACAGCACTCAGACAAGGTAGGAGTGAGAGGACAGCCCTGCCTGACGCCATACCTGTTCAGGAAGCTTTCTGATTCCAACCCAACTGAGACCGCACTAACGATGTTGGTGTGGAAACAGTCAAATCCAATTGTGGATTCCCTCCCATAAGTCCATTTTGGAGACCACATTCTACATGTAGGTGTGAAATATTCTGTCAATGACCTTCCCCTGGACCAGGCTGATGAGGCAGGTATCCACGTCTTGCACGTAGGCGATCATTTCCCTGAAGGTGGCATGGCTGTCTGAGATCGTCCTGTCCAGTACAGCACAAGTTTAGTCTGGGTGAATCACCAGCCCCAGAGCAGATTTGACCTGGTTGCTGATGACCTTAGAGAGGATTTTGTAATCTGCATTAGCATTCTACCTTTCTTCATGGATTCGCACATGCTACGTGACAGAAGCATTCTGTCATACGCCTCCAGCCACTGCTCGCCAGTCATGTACAACAGAACCAAATACAACTTGGCCAGTAGTCCTAGTTACCAAGCCATCTTCTTCCATCAGGTTGCTGAGCACAAAACTGTGTCCACCTGTCTGTAGGTGTGATGAAGATGTCATGCAGCTCGGCAACTTTAACCTTTTCAGTCAGGGATCTGGATGTGGTGTCCAGTTTGCTTTCAGCTCCTCCAATCATTTCATTCACATCAATAATGTAGCTTAAGTGTCGATAGCCAGATTGACCAACCTGGACATCTCCAGCAGCCGTGGGAGCTGCTGTAGGATGGCCAGCTGCTCACTCTTTAGCATTGGGGCCTACATGTTAATTAATCTTGGGTGGGTTTCTATATGCAAGGTCTGCCACAAGGAGGCCATATCCACCACTGCATCAACTTTAGAGATTGTTGTCATCTCACAGCACAGTACTCAGACCGGAGGAACAGCAATTGTTTCTCCCCCCGACCCCGACCAATTTGAAGGCCTGGGAGCCCTTTAGCTCCACCATGCAACAGTGATCGTGGTTTCTTGAGTTAGGGGAGCAGGCAGGCATTTCTGCGGCTGAAGACATGCCTCCAGGATGGTCTGTTGCCTCACTGATGCCACGGTCAGCGATGTCTGCTGCAGGGCATCCTGAAAGGGGAAGGTGATGAGTTAGACGTTGTGGTCCATGTCAGTACTAATGATTTGGACAAAATGAAGAATGAGGTCTTGCATCAAGAATTCGGGGATGTAAGCAGAAGATTGAAATAAAGGACCCTAATGGTTTTAATTTTTGGATTACTTCTGGTGCCACATGCTAGCAAGTTTGGAAATAGGAAACTAGGAAAGATGAATGCATGGCTCAAAAGTTGCTGCAAAAGGGAGGGTTTTAGAATCCTGAATCACTGGGAGTGTTTCTGGGGAAGGTGCAACATGTACAAACGGGACGGTCTACACCTGAACACATTGGAACCAAGATCTTTGCAGATAGGTTTGCTAGTGCTGTTGGGAGGAGTTTAAACTTGTCTGGTGTGGAGGACATGACACAGAATATTGAAACAGAGACACAATGCTACAGCAAAGGAAGCAAGTCACAATGAGGTCAGCAATGTTACATGTCAAGAGAGTAAGGCGAGGCTGGATAATCTTTACTTTCATGCCAGGTGTGTAATAGATAAGACTGGTTGGTTAATGCTGTGGATTGACACATAAAAGAATGATATTGTTGTCATCACAGAAACATGGTTGAGGGAAGGACTGGACTGGCAAATCAGCATTCTGTGGTGTAGGATCTTTAGGTGAGAAAGAGGAGGATATAAAAAGAGTGATGATGTAGTATAATAGTGAAGGAATCAATTACTGAAATAAAGAGAGACAATATCTTGGAAGGGTCTTTAAACAAAGCTTAGTAAGTAGAGCTTAGGAATTTTAAGGAAGCAGCTACTTTACTGTAAGTGTATTATAGGCCCCCAAAGAGTCAGTGGGAAATAGAGGAGCAAACATGTTCACAGAGGTGTTTATGAGTAATAATTGGTAATTTACATTAGGGGATTTCAACTTAGCCAATATAAATTGGGAGTGTTAAGTGTACAGAGGGGGCAGCTTTCATTAATTGGTAGAAAGCCCAAAAAGGGGCAGCACGGTGCTTGTTCTAGTTCTGACGAAAGAAGCCAGAGAAGTGTGACAGTGCAGTTAGGTCTACAGCAAAGCAATGTTGTGGTGGTAGTGGTCGGGGCGGGGTGGTGGGGGTATATTTGGAAAGAGCTGGGGAGAATGCAGGTCCAATATGTGCCGTTTAGAGGCAAGTGCAGGACCAATACGTTCAGAAAACTCGATGTCTAGGACAAAATAAAGAAGAAGATTAGGCTTTTAGCAGTCTAAAGGGAGCAATTTAGTTGGAGCCCAAAAGTGTTGGAGATTAACCAGGATATTACCGACTGGCATGTCTCCTGCACTTCTGGTGGTAATTATGTTGGTGCAGACTTGATGGGCTGAAAAATTTAATGTGTGCTGTATGAATATATACATCTGTATCCTGTAATTGCTGAGGTGCAGTATCTCACGCTTCTGCAGAAACAGTGGATCCACTTTGTCATTGGCCAGGTAAGCTAACACGAAAACACATGGAATGGTAGATTTAATGCTATGCACATTATTGCTAGCAAGAGGGAACTTAAGTAATCAATCAGAATAGCAAAAATGGGGCATGTGAAAGGACTTACAAACAGGATCAGGAAAAATCCCATAATAATCTATAAATATGTTAAAGGGAGGAGGTTAACCAGAGAAAATGTGCGTATTAGGGAACAAGGGGACAACCTGTGTGTGAGGGCACAACATACTGTAAAGGTGTGGAATGAATATACCTCTTCAGTCTTCACGCTGGAAAAGGAAGAAAAGGGACTGTGAGGAACTTGCACAGTTTGACATAAGAAATTTGGGAGATATTGGAGGCTATGTTGGGCTTAAAAACAGACAAATCCCCCTGGTCGAGATGAATTACAAGCCAGGCTACTGTGGGAAGTGAGGCAGGAAATTTCGGAGCCCCTAATCTAAGTTTTTAATTCTTCTGTGGCCACAGAGAAAGTGCCAGAGTACTGGGCGATTGCAAATGTGCTTCCATATTTTAAGAAGGGTGTTGGAGATGAACCAGGATATAACCAACCAGCATGTTTCACATCAGCGGTAGGCAGACTATTAGGAAAAATTCTGAAGGACCAAACTAATACCAACTTGGAAAGGCATAGATTAATTAGGGTTAGTCAGCATGATATTGTCAGAGACAATAAATAGTAATAAATTTGTCAGATATTTTGGAAAGGTGATCGTGTGTGGATGAGGGAAGTTCAGTTGATGCATTTTGTATGAACCAAGCTTTTGATAAGGTCCCATATGGGTGAATGTTTGAGAAGGCTAAAGCACATGGAATTGAGGGATTTGACAAGATGGATCAGAAACTGGCTTTGTAATAGGCCACCTTTGTGATAGGACACAAAAGGTAGTGGTAGAAGGCTGTTTGAACGGAGGCTAGCGTCCAGCGGTATCACAAGAATCAGTGCAGGGACACATATTAGTTGTCACGAACATAAATTATACAGATGAAAATGTAGGGGAAATCTTAAGCAAGTTTGCAGATGACATCAAGATTGCTACTGTGGTTAATAGCGAAGAAGATGGTTACAGAAAGAGACAGATGGGAGGTCAAATGGGCAAACTAGTGGCAGGTGATATTTAACCCTGATAAGTGTGAGATATTGCACTTTGGAAGAAGTAACAAGATGAGGGAGTTTTCAATGAATGGCAGGACACGAGGTAGCTGAAAAAGAACAGAGGGACCTTACTATAATTATTCACAGATCCCTTAAGTCGGCAAAGCATGTGAAAAGGATCATTAAGATGGCATATAGGACCCTTGCTTTCATCAGTTGTGACATAGACCATATGAGCAAGGAGGTAATGTTGGAGTTGTGCAGAGCATTGGTCAGGCTGTGAAAACTTGTTGCAGTTTTTTTGCTGGATATTGTCTACTTATTGTCCTTTAGAGGTCCATGGTTTGTGTTGCCATTTCGAGCTGTCTCAGCATATGTGGCAACCTGCCCGCCCCCATCTTGGCAGGTCATGTTCAAGTGGTCTGCTTACTACATAGTTTGCAGCTCTCTGACTCGTTGCAGTCCTTAGTTTAGATTAGATTTGATTCTCTACAGTTGGAAAGAGGCCCTTCGGCCCAACAAGTCCACACCGGCCCTTGGAGCATCCCACCCAGACCTTTCACCCGATAACTCTCACACCCCTGAACACTATGGGCAATTTAGCATGGCCAAACCACCTAGCCTGCACGTCTTTGGACTGTGGGAGGAAACCAGAGCACCCGGAGGAAACCCACGCCGACACGGGGAGAATGTGTAAACTCCACACAGACAGTTACCCAAGGCTGGAATCAAACCTGGATCCCTGGTGCTGTGAGGCTGTAGTACTAACCACTGAGGCACAGTGCCACCCTTTAGTTCTCATCTTCTCATTGCGGAAAGGATATGATAGCACCGAAGGAGTTACAGAGGAGGTTCCGCAGATTGTTGTCTGGGATGTAGAAATTGAGCTATAAGGAGAGACTGGTTTCCTTTAGAGCAGAGCAGACTGAAGGTAGTATAATTGGGGCACATAAGATTATTAGAGCTAAAGGACTGGGTGAATAGAGAGCAGCTGTGTCCCTTGGTTGAGGGGTCAGTCATGAAAGGACATAGCTTTAGGTTAAGGGGCAGGAGATTAGAGGGGATTTGGGAAGAAAACATATTCACTCAGTGGGTGGTAGGTGTGTGATGCACTAAATAAAAACCGTAGGAACTGTCGATGCTGTAAATCAGGAACAAAAGACAAAGTTGCTGGAAAAGCTCAGCAGGTCTGGCAGCATCTGTGAAGGTAAAAATAGAGTTAACATGTTTTGAGAAGATTTGTAGCTCAGGTTGAGTTTCTGGATGTGAGTTTGCTCACTGAGCTGGAAGGTTAGTTTTCAGACATTTCGTTACTTTTTTTTAATTTGAAAAAATATTCTTTATTCACAAGATGTACAAAAAATAAAACATATTTATACACCTACCCAGTCATGCAAGCCACTCCGGGTTACCCAGTGGGTATGTGCACCAACTAAAGGAAAAAAAACAAAGCAAAGAAAATACCCCGGCAGTCGTCACCCTGCACAGTCCCAGTTGGCCCCCTGACCAGTTGTGGAAGGCGCCAGCTGGGCCCAGTTACCAGATAGGGCCCTTTTTTCTATTCTGGATGAGGGGTTTCATACCGTGGTCTTTCCCCACCGCGCCTTGGCGGCTGCTCCCCCAAGCTTTAGCACATCCCTCAGCACGTAGCCCTGGACCTTGGAGTGTGCCAGTCGGCAACATTTGGTCGGGGTCAGTTCTTTCAGCTGACAGACCAGCAAGTTGCGGGCAGACCAAAGAGCATCTTTCACCGCATTGATGGTCCTCCAGGCGCAGTTGATGTAGGTCTCGGTGTACGTCCCGGGAAAGAGCCTATAAGAGCATGGAGTCCCGCGTCACGGAGCTGCTCGGGACGAACCACGACAAATACCACTGCATCCCCCTCCAGACGACCTGCGCACAGGCACACTCCAGAAGGAGGTGATCGACAGTCTCGTCCCCCCTGCAGCCGCCTCGAGGGCAGCGTGCGGTGGCGCAGAGATTCCGGGCATGCATAAAGGATCTCCCTGGCAGAGCCCCTCTCACCGCCAGCCAAGCAATGTCCTATGTGCTTGTTTGAAAGTCCTGGCGATGAGGCATTCTGCCAAACGACATTGGCAGCCTGCGTGGGGAACCACACGACGGGATCCACCCTCTCCTTTTCCCGAAGGGTCCCGAGGATACTACGTGCTGATCACTGGCTGACGGCTTTGTGGTCAAAGGTGTTTCCCTTCAAAGATTTCTCCACGAAGGACAGGTGGTACGGGACGGTCCAACTACTCTGAGCGTTCCATGGCAACGAGGCCAGGCCCATCCTTCGCAACACTGGGGACAGGTAGAACCTCAGTAAGTCGTGACACTTTGTGTTTGCGTACTGAGGATCTACGCACAGCTTGATGCAGCCGCGCACAAAGGTAGCCGTCAGGGTGGGGATGGCGTTCGGTACGCCCTTTGCCCCATTTTCCAGGTCTTTGTACGTGGTGTCCCTGCGGACCCGGTCCATCTTCGACCCCCAAATGAAGTGGAAGATGGCCCGGGTGACCGCAGCGGTGCAGGTCCAGGGAATATGCCAGGCCTGTGCTACAGACCACAGTACCGAAAGCCCCTCGCACCTGACGACCAGGTTCTTACCCGCGATGGAGAGGGACCGGAGCGTCCACCTGCCCAGCTTCTGCTCCAGTTTGGTGATACGCTCCTCCCAAGTCTTAATGCACGCCCCAGCTCCACCAAACCAAACACCCAGCACCTTCAGGTAGTCTGTCCTGACCATGAAGGGGATGAAGGAGCGGTCGTCCCAGTTCCCGAAGAACATGACCTCGCTCTTACCCCTATTGACTTTGGCACCCGAGGCCAGTTCAAACTGGCTGCAGATGTCCAATAGCCTACTCACCGACCGACGATTGGTGCAGAACACGGTGACGTCGTCCATGTACAGGGAAGTCTTGACCTGATGGCCTCCGCTGCCTGGGATAGTCACGCCCTTCAGGCTCACGTCCTTCCTGATGGATGCGGCAAAGGGCTCCACGCAGCACACGAACAAGGCAGGAGAGAGCGGGCAGCCCTGCCTGACTCCAGATCTGACAGGAAAACTGTCTGATTCCCACCCGTTGATCGAGACTGCACTAACGATGTTGGTGCAGAGCAGCCGGATCCAATTGCGGATGCCCTCCCTGAACGCCAATTTGGAGAGGACGTCCCTCATGTAAGCATGACAGACCCTGTCGAAGGCCTTCTCCTGGTCCAGGCTGACGAGGCAGGTGTCCACCCGCCTGTCCTGCACGTAGGCGATCGTATCCCTGATGAGCGCGAGGCTCTCAGCGATCTTCGTGCCCAGCACAGCACAGGTTTGGTCAGGGTGAAGCAGCGACTCCAGGACAGACCTGACCCGGTTGGCTATGACGTTGGCCAGGATTTTGTAGTCCACGTTCAATAGTGAAATGGGACGCCAATTCTTAATTTCTTCCCTCTCCCCCTTCCTCTTGTAAATGAGGGCGATGATGCCTTTCCTGATAGACTTGCACATTTCTCCTGCCCGAAGCGCACTATTGTACACCTCCACCAGGTCCTGGCTAACCAGGTCCCACAGATAGGAATACAGCTTGACCGGTAAGCCGTCGCTCCCGGGAGTCCTATTCCTCTCCAAGGACTTGAGGGCTCTGGTCAGCTCGTCCAGGGATATCGGCAGGTCCAGCCACTCTCTCGTGCCGTCGGCTAAGACCTCATTGATAAACGACCGGAACGACTCGGAGGCCGTACTGTCCGTGGGCTTCGTGTCGTACAGTCCGGCATAGAAGGATCTGCTGATACTCAAAATGTCGGGCCAAGACGACGTCACCGAGCCATCGTCCTCCTTCAGCCAGCTAAGCACAGAGCTCTCTTTGTGCGCCTTCTGAAAGAAGAAACAGGAGCACGTCTCGGCCTGCTCCAAGGAGCGGACCCTGGACCGGAAGATTATCCTGGAGGCCTCCACAGCGAGGAGCGAGGCTTGCTGGCCCCTCCTCTCACGGAGGTCCTCCGTGACGTTAACCGCTATCAACTGCAGAAGGAGCAGGATCTGCACCCTTTTCTGGAGTCGTGACAGATTTCCCCGCCTCTCTCTCTCGCCTTCCGAACACCTTTGAGGACTAAGAACCTCTTGATGTTCTCCTTCACCGTCTCCCACCAGTCGCCCGGAGACTCAAAGAGGGGTTTCACGGTTCTCCAACCGGCGTACTCCCTCTTAAGCTCCTTGACGTTCTCTGGGGTCAACAGAGTCGTGTTGAGCTTCCACGTCCCCTTGCCGGCCGGCTGGTCATCCTGTAAGTGACAGTCAGCCGGCAGGAGGCAGTGGTCAGAGAAGAACACCAGCTCGACGCTGGTGGACCTGACCGAGAACGCCCGTAACGCAAACAGGAAGTCTATCCTTGAGCGGATAGACCCGTCTGGCTGCGACCAGGTGTATCTCCGCTGCGCTCTGTCTGCAGGGGTGCTGAAGACGTCGAGCAGCTTGGCGTCTTTCACCGTGCCCAACAGGAATCTGGATGTGATGTCCAGTTGACTCCCCCCACACGCTGTCCCCACGCCTGATCTTCCATCTGCATCGATGATGCAGTTGAAGTCTCCGCCTAGGATGACCGGCCTGGACGTAGCCAGCAGGGGTGGAAGCCGCTGCAGGACGGCTAACCGCTCACTCCGTACCGCTGGGGCGTATACGTTGATCAGCCTCAGGGGACCGTTCCTGTAGGTGACGCCAGCCACTAGGAGGCGCCCCCCCCCCCCCACCACCTCCCTGAAGTTGAGAGATGGTGAAGTTGCACCCCTGCAGCAGAATAGCCAGGCCCGAGGACCGACAGTCGTTAGCCCCTGACCAGATCGAAGGCCCACAGGTCCAGGTGCCGACCATTTCCCATACCTGCTGAGGTGCGGTATCCTGCACTCCTGCAGAAACAGGAGGTCTGCCTTGACGGTCGTCAGGTAGGCCAATGTGGACACACGTCTTGCAGTGGACTTGATGCTGCGCACATTAATGCTCGCAACTCGTACCCCCATTCTGGGCTGTTACCGCAGTACCCTCCCCGAGTCCAAGGTCCAGCCCTTCCATCTGTCCCTTCATGCCCATTGCCCGGGCTCAGGAAACCGTCCGTGCTGCCTTCCGGATTGCATCCCCCCGTCGGGGGTACGGAGGCAGGAGAGTCCAGCTCTGGGTCAGGCTGGGGAAGCGCGGTTTCCGCCTTCCGGCCTGCAAGTTCCAGGGGCCCATCCAGGGCCCCAGCGGCACATGACTGGGTGTCAGAGGGAGCCTCAGAATGCCTCCCATCACCTGGAAGTGGGGTGCTGCTTTCCTTCTCCCTTGAAATCTTTAGCTTCTGCTTTGGGCGGGCCGTCTCCGAAATTCCCTCGGCAGAGGAGCTCTTGTAGCCCCCCGTACCTGCCTCTTCCTGCCTGATGGTTGCGGTTCCTGGCCCCGCCGACGCGCCTTCCTCCTCCCTTTCCGGACCGTCATCCACTCCCCTGCGTCGCCTGTTGCCTCCTCCATCGACTCTGGGTTGTCGTGGGGTGGGGGGAGCGGAGCCTGGAGAGGCGCTTTGCTGGCCTCGCGCCCAACCTGCGGGGCTGGGCCCTCCTTCACGACCTGGCCCTCCTGCACATTACTGGGGTCCTTGCAGGGCCCTGGTGCCTTCCTCTCCTCCGCAGGGGCTGGCCCCGCATTGCCCCTGCCAGCGACCTGGGCGTAGGTGGTCCCCCGCCACGGGCATGCCCTATAGAGGTGGCCCGCTTCCCCGCTAAGGTCGCAGCTTTTTTCTTGTGGGCAATCCTTTGCAAGGTATCCCTCCTCCCTGCAGATGGTGGTTTTGCAGTCGGCCGCCATGTGACCTGACCTACCACAGGCATGGCAGACTTTAGGTTGCCCTGCATAGGTCAGGTAGCCCTTGCTCCCGCCGATCGCGAAGCTGTTTCCGTCCGCGCCCGTCCTCAGCGTCACCTTGACCTGCCTCTTACTGGTCCAGATGCCAAAGGGGTCCATGATGTCAGTTAGGTCCCCTTCCACCTTCACGTACCTTGCAAGGAAGGTCAGGACATCAACTGCTGGCACATGCGGGTTGTACATGTGTACAGTCACCATATGGCTCCTCTGCACTGGCATCACGAACAGCAGGACAGCGGTCAATACAGAGAGGGGGCCCTCACCTCCTTTCTCCTTGAAAACCTCCAGGAAGCACTCGCCGATTTCTCAGCAACAAACCCAAACAAACAGACAAAATGGGCCCAGAAACCATAACCACTCTCCCCTACATCAAAGACATTTCCGAAATGACTGCAGGACGACTCGGACCTCTTGGCGTCAGGGTAGCCCACAAACCCACCAACACAGTAAAACAGCAGCTAATGAACTTAAAAGACCCTACACAGACAACAGGCAAAACGAACGTCATGTACAAAATACCTTGCAGGAACTGTGACAAACAGGCAGAAAGCTAGCCACCAGGATACATGAACGTCAACTAGCCACAAAATGACATGACCCAGTATCGCTAGTATCCTTACATACAGATGAGGAAGGACACCACTTTGATTGGGACAACACACCCATGCTCGGACAAGCCAAACAGAGACATGCACGAGAATTCCTGGAAGCATGGCATTCCAACCGGAACTCCGTCAACAAACACATTGGCTCCAATCTACTATCATCTGAGAAAAAGAACAGGAGATGACATCATCAGCGCAGGAAATGACATCACCAACCCAAGGAAACCTAAACAGATAAATAGAAAGCGGGACATAACACCAGCGCTTCATCGGAGGCTCACTGATGATGTTACCTAGAACGGTAACGAAATGTCTGGGAACAAACCTTCCAGCTCAGTGAACCAGCTTACATCTGGAACAAAATGAAGACCTACTCTGCTGTGGACCGAGAGGAGGAGAGCGCTGTGTTGGAGGTGTAAGGAAGACGTCGGATTGGCTGTGCACCCTTGCAACTGGTGGATCTTAATTCTGGCTTCGGCCGAATGCTGGTTCAGGGGAGCAGCCAACCCGCAACGATGGCTGTGGCGAGTGCTCGTGCCCTGGGTCAGGGGGTCCGGAACAACATCCGTGTTTCCGTGAAGAAGGTGGATGAAGGTGCACCTGTGGACCGCGCCTTCTTCGTGAAGAGGGTCCTGTTGGACTGTTGTGGGTTCGCTGCTGCCTGCAGGATTTTCCTGGAGGAGGTTTTTACGATGTAACCTTCAGGAGTGCCAAGCTTTGCGAGCGCTTCCTGGAGGTTTTCAAGGAGAGAGGAGGTGAGGGCCCCCTCTCTGCATTGACCGCTGTCCCGCTGTTCGTGATGCCAGTGCAGAGGAGCCGTATGGTGACTGTACACATGTACAACCCGCATGTGCCAGCAGTTGATGTCCTGACCTTCCTTGCAAGGTACGTGAAGGTGGAAGGGGACCTAACTGACATCATGGACCCCTTTGGCATCTGGACCAGTAAGAGGCAGGTCAAGGTGACGCTGAGGACGGGTGCGGACGGAAACAGCTTCGCGATCGGCGGGAGCAAGGGCTACCTGACCTATGCAGGGCAACCTAAAGTCTGCCATGCCTGTGGTAGGTCAGGTCACATGGCGGCCGACTGCAAAACCACCATCTGCAGGGAGGAGGGACACCTTGCAAAGGATTGCCCACAAGAAAAAAGCTGCAACCTTAGCGGGGAAGCGGGCCACCTCTATAGGGCATGCCCGTGGCGGGGGACCACCTACGCCCAGGTCGCTGGCAGGGGCAATGCGGGGCCAGCCCCCGCAGAGGAGAGGAAGGCACCAGGGCCCTGCAAGAACCCCAGTGATGTGCAGGAGGGCCAGGTCGTGCAGGAGGGCCCAGCCCCACAGGTTGGGCGCGAGGCCAGCAAAGCGCCCCTCCAGGCTCCGCTCCCCCCACACCCCGACAACCCAGAGTCGATGGAGGAGACGACAGGCGACGCAGGGGAGTGGATGACGGTCCGGAAAGGGAGGAGGAAGGTGCGTCGGCGGGCCCAGGAACCGCAACCATCAGGCAGGAAGAGGCAGCTACGGGGGGGCTATAAGAGCTCCTCTGACGATTGAGTTTCGGAGAGGGCCTGCCCAAAGCAGAAGCTAAAGATTTCAAGGGAGAAGGAAAGCAGCACCCTACTTCCAGGTGATGGGAGGCATCCTGAGGCTCCCTCCAACACCCAGTCATGTGCCGCTGGGACCCTGGATGGGCCCCCGGAACTTGCAGGCCGGAAGGCGGAAACAGTGCATCCCCAGCCTGACCCAGAGCCAGACTGTCCTGCCTCCCTACCCCCGACGGGGGGATGCCACCCAGAAGGCAGCACGGACGGTTTCCTGAGCCCGGAGAGCGTCCAGCAATTATCCCGGGCAATGGCCATGAAGGGACAGATGGAGGGGCTGGACCTTGGACTCGGGGAGGGTACTGCGGTCACAGCCCAGAATGGGGGTACGAGTTGCGAGCATTAATGTGCGCAGCATCAAGTCCACTGCAAGACGTGTGTCCACATTGGCCTACCTGACCACCGTCAAGGCGGACCTCCTGTTTCTGCAGGAGTGCGGGATACTGCACCTCAGCAGGTATGGGAAATGGTCCGGCGCCTGACCCTGTGGGCCTTTGATCTGGTCGGGGGCTAAGGACTGTCGGTCCTCGGGCCTGGCTATTCTGCTGCGGGGGTGCAACTTCACCTCTCTCAAGTTCAGGAGGTGGTGGAGGGCGCCTCCTAGTGGCTGGCATCACCTACAGGAACGGTCCCCTGAGGCTGATCAACGTGTACGCCCCAGTGGTACGGAGTGAGCGGTTGGCCGTCCTGCAGCGGCTTCCACCCCTGCTGGCTACGTCCAGGCCGGTCATCCTAGGCGGAGACTTCAACTGCATCATCGATGCAGATGGAAGATCCGGCGTGGGGACAGCGGGTGGGGGGAGTCAACTGGACATCACATCCAGATTCCTGATGGGCACGGTGAAGGACGCCAAGCTGCTCGATGTCTTCAGCACACCTGCAGACAGAGCGCAGCGGAGATACACCTGGTCGCGGCCAGACGGGTCTATCCGCTCAAGGATCGACTTCCTGTTTGTGTTACGGGCGTTCTCGGTCAGGTCCACCGGCGTCGAGCCGGTGTTCTTCTCTGACCACTGCCTCCTGCTGGCCGACTGTCACTTACAGGATGACCAGCCGGCCGGCAAGGGGACGTGGAAGCTCAACACGGCTCTGTTGACCCCAGAGAACGTCGAGGAGCTTAAGAGGGAGTACGCCGGTTGGAGAACCGTGAAACCCCTCTTTGAGTCTCCGGGCGACTGGTGGGAGACGGTGAAGGAGAACATCAAGAGGTTCTTTGTCCTCAAGGGTGTTCGGAAGGCGAGAGAGCGAGGTGGGAAAAACTGCCACGACTCCAGAAAAGGGTGCAGCACCTTCTCCTTCTGCAGTTGATGGGGTCGATGTCACGGAGGACCTCCGTGAGATGAGGGGCGAGCAAGCCTCACTCTTCACTGTGGAGGCCTCCAGGATAATCTTCCGGCCCAGGGTCCGCTCCTTGGAGTAGGATGAGACGTGCTCGCGTTTCTTCTTTCAGAAGGTGCACAGAGAGCCCTGTGCTTAGCCGACTGAAGGAGGACGACGGCTCGGTGACATCTTCTCGGCCCGACATTTTGAGTATCAGCAGATCCTTCTATGCCGGACTGTATGACACGAAGCCCACGGACAGCACGGCCTCTGAGTCGTTCCTGTCGTCTATCACAGAGGTCTTAGACGACGGCACGAGGGAGTGGCTGGACCGGCCAATATCCCTGGACGAGCTGACCAGAGCCTTCAAGTCCTTTGAGAGGAATAAGACTCCCGGGAGCGACGGCTTGCCGGTTGAGCTGTATTCCGCTCTGTGGGACCTGGTTAATCAGGACCAGCTGGAGGTGTACGATAGTGCGCTTCGGGCAGGGGAAATGTGCAAGTCCATCAGGAAAGGCATCATCGCCCTCATTTACAAGAGGAAGGGAGAGAGGGAAGAAATTAAGAATCGGCATCCCATTTCACTATTGAACATGGACTACAAAATCCTGGCCAACGTCATAGCCAACCGGGTCAGGTCTGTCCTGGAGTCGCTGCTTCACCCTGACCACACCTGTGCTGTGCTGGGCACGAAGATCGCTGAGAGCCTCGCGCTCATCAGGGATACGATCGCCTACGTGCAGGACAGGCGGGTGGACACCTGCCTCGTCAGCCTGGACCAGGAGAAGGCCTTCGACAGGGTCTGTCATGCTTACATGAGGGACGTCCTCTCCAAATTGGGGTTCGGGGAGGGCATCCGCATTTGGATCCGGCTGCTCTACACCAACATCGTTAGTGCAGTCTCGATCAACGGGTGGGAATCGGACAGTTTTCCCGTCAGATCTGGAGTCAGGCAGGGCTGCCCGCTCTCTCCTGCCTTGTTCGTGTGCTGCGTGGAGCCCTTTGCCGCATCCATCAGGAAGGAGGTGAGCCTGAAGGGCGTGACTATCCCAGGCAGCGGAGGCCTTCAGGTCAAGACGTCCCTGTACATGGACGACGTCACCGTGTTCTGCACCAATCGTCGGTCGGTGAGTAGGCTGTTGGACATCTGCAGCCAGTTTGAACTGGCCTCGGGTGCCAAAGTCAATAGGGGTAAGAGCGAGGCCATGTTCCTCGGGAACTGGGACGACCGCTCCTTCATCCCCTTCATGGTCAGGACAGACTACCTGAAGGTGCTGGGTGTTTGGTTTGGTGGAGCTGGGGCGTGCACTAAGACTTGGGAAGAGCGTATCACCAAAATGAAGCAGAAGCTGGGCAGGTGGACGCTCCGGTCCACTTACATCGCGGGTAAGAACCTGGTCGTCAGGTGCGAGGGCTTTCGGTACTGTTGTCTGTGGCGCAGACCTATTCCCTGGACCTGCACCGCTGCGGTCACCCGGGCCATCTTCCACTTCATTTGGGGGTCGAGGATGGACCGGGTCCGCAGGGACACCATGTACAAAGACCTGGAAAATGGGGCAAAGGGCGTACTGAACGCCACCCCCGCCCTGACGGCTACCTTTGTGTGCGGCTGCGTCAAGCTGTGCGTAGATCCTCAGTAAGCAAACACAAAGTGTCCCGACTTACTGAGGTTCTACCTGTCCCCGGTGTTGCGAAGGATGTGCCTGGCCTCGTTGCCGCCGAATGCTCCGAGTAGTTGGACCGTCCTGTATCACCTGTCCTTCGTGGAGAAATCTTTGAAGGGAAACACCTTTGACCGCAAGGCCGTCAGGCAGTGGTCAGCACGTAGTATCCTCGGGACCCTTCGGGAAAAGGAGAGGGTGGATCTCGTCGTGTGGTTCCCCACGCAGACTGCCAAAGTCATTTGGCAGAATGCCTCATCGCTAGAACTTTCAAACAAGCACATAGGTCATTGCTTGGCTGGCGGTGAGAAGGGCTCTGCCAGTGAGATCCTTTATGCATGCTGGGAACCTCTGCGCCACCACACGCTGCCCTCGAGGTGGCTGCAGGGGGGACGAGACTGTTGATCACCTCCTTCTGGAGTGTGCCTGTGCGCAGGAGGTCTGGAGGGGGATGCAGTGGTCTTTGCCGTGGTTCGTCCCGAGCAGCTCCGTGACGCGGGACTCCGTGCTCTACGGGCTGTTTCTGGGGAGCACACCGAGACCAACATCAACTGCGCCTGGAGGACCATCAGTGCGGTTTAAGACGCTCTTTGCTCTGCCAGCTGAAAGAACAGACCCCGACCGAGTGTTGCAGACTGGCACACTCCAAGGTCCAGGGCTACGTGTTGAGGGACGCGCTAAAGCTTGGGGCAGCCGCCGCCACGGCGCGGTGGGGAAAGACCACCGTATGAAACCCCTCATCCAGAATCGCAAAAAAGGGCCCTATCTGGTAATTGGGCCCAGCTGGCGCCTTCCCCAACTGGTCAGGAGGCCAACGGGGACTGTGCGGGGAGAAGACTGCCGGGGTATTTTCTTTGCTTTGTTTTTTTTTCTTCTTTGTTTTTGCCTTTAGTTGGTGCACGTTTCCCCTGGGTAACCCGGAGCGGCTTCCATGACTGGGGAGGTGTATAAATTTTTTTTTTGTACATTCTATGAATAAAGTATATTTTTTTCAAATAAAATAAAAGCTGACGAAATGTCTGAAAACTAACCATCCAGCTCAGAGATCAAACTCACATCCACAGAGTTAACGTTTCAGGTCCGGTGACCCTTCCTCAGAACTGGGCAAGTGCACTGCCTGGGCAAATAGTGGAAGCTGGAAATCTTAGAATCTCTAAAATACATTTACATGAGTACTTCAGATATCATAGCATTCAAGGATATGGCACAAGTGTAGGAAATTGGGATTCATGCACTTCTGGTGATAGTTTATCGGTGCAGACAAGATGGGCTGAAAAACTTAATCTGTGCTGTATGAATGTATGAATCTGTATCCTGTAACTGCTAAGGTTCAGTACCTCATGCTCCTGCAGAAATAGTGGATCCGCTTTGACATTGGCCAGGTAAACTAACACGGAAACATGTGGAATGTTGGATTTAATGCTATGCACATTATGACTAGCAATTTTAAAACCCGTTGAGAGTTCATAGCATTACCGGTAGACCGTTCACCTGTGGTTTAGTCTCGGGGGTCCCCTGCATCCCTATTGTGTGAGTAAACTGTTGGACACTCAGCACTGAGGTAGCTTTCCTCTCCATTTAGGGGTGTTGCCCTGATCTAGTTGGGGCAAGGACCAAGCCAGGGAGGTCTGGTCTGAGCTTGACTTTTGTGCTCTGCTCTTGCTTTGGAACATTGCTGCTCCCAGTTGTCTGGAGCTGCGGTGCCATGTGTACCCTTGTTTCCCAAAAGTGAAAGATCTTCATTGGCCCACATGATGTCTGGTGTTTTTGGTTTGGGGGATGCTCATCATCTTCTCCCTCATGGTGCTGTGCCTTTTTTGTTTTGGTTGCCATCGTAGTGCACCAATCTTCACCATGAGAGGAACTGCTGGTATGTCAATCGTGCAGCTGCCTCTTTCCATTTTGTTGTAGGACCATGGGGGTCTGGCATGTTTTCTTCTGTGGTTTTTTTTCCCTCAGTGGTATTGTGTCCCCTGCTCCTTTGTTTCCTCCTCCTCCATTGACTCTATCTATTCAGGTGGAAGTTGGGTTTGTTGCTGTGCCTTCATGCTGGCTACCTTTTCCACCTATCTGGCATGTCCCTGCTTTGAGTGCCCCTTGTTTCAGTTTTTTGCTGGATATTGACACCTTGCTTTCATTTGGAGGTCCATGGCTTGTGTTGCTATTTCCAGCCATCTGAACATATGTGGCATCCTCCCCACCCCCATGTTGGCAGGTCTTGTTCAAGTGGTAGAACATAGAACATAGAACATAGAACAGTACAGCACAGAACAGGCCATTCAGCCCACAATGTTGTGCCGACCATTGATCCTCATGTATGCACCCTCAAATTTCTGTGACCATATACATGTCCAGCAGTCTCTTAAATGACCCCAATGACCTTGCTTCCACAACTGCTGCTGGCAATGCATTCCATGCTCTCACAACTCTCTGCGTAAAGAACCTGTCTCTGACATCCCCTCTATACTTTCCACCAACCAGCTTAAAACTATGACCCCTCGTGCTAGCCATTTCTGCCCTGGGAAATAGTCTCTGGCTATCAACTCTATCTATGCCTCTCATTATCTTGTATACCTCAATTAGGTCCCCTCTCCTCCTCCTTTTCTCCAATGAAAAGAGACCGAGCTCAGTCAACCTCTCTTCATAAGATAAGCCCTCCAGTCCAAGCAGCATCCTGGTAAACCTCCTCTGAACCCTCTCCAAAGCATCCACATCTTTCCTATAATAGGGCGCCCAGAACTGGACGCAGTATTCCAAGTGCGGTCTAACCAAAGTTTTATAGAGCTGCAACAAGATCTCACGACTCTTAAACTCAATCCCCCTGTTAATGAAAGCCAAAACATCATATGCTTTCTTAACAACCCTGTCCACTTGGGTGGCCATTTTAAGGGATCTATGTATCTGCACACCAAGATCCCTCTGTTCCTCCACGCTGCCAAGAATCCTATCCTTAATCCTGTACTCAGCTTTCAAATTCGACCTTCCAAAATGCATCACCTCGCATTTATCCAGGTTGAACTCCATCTGCCACCTCTCAGCCCATCTCTGCATCCTGTCAATGTCCCGCTGCAGCCTACAACAGCCCTCTACACTGTCAACGACACCTCCGACCTTTGTGTCGTCTGCAAACTTGCTGACCCATCCTTCAATCCCCTCATCCAAGTCATTAATAAAAATTACAAACAGTAGAGGCCCAAGGACAGAGCCCTGTGGAACCCCACTCACCACTGACTTCCAGGCAGAATATTTTCCTTCTACTACCACTCGCTGTCTTCTGTTGGCCAGCCAATTCTGTATCCAAGCAGCTAAGTTCCCCTGTATCCCATTCCTCCTGACCTTCTGAATGAGCCTACCATGGGGAACCTTATCAAATGCCTTACTGAAGTCCACATACACCACATCCACAGCTCGACCCTCATCAACTTTTCTAGTCACATCCTCAAAAAACTCGATAAGGTTTGTAAGGCATGACCTACCCCTCACAAAGCCGTGTTGGTCTGCTCACTATATAGTTTGCAGTTCTCTGATTCCTTGTGGTCCTCATTCAGGTGCCCCTACTTTTTATATTCCCTGTGGAGGGCCACTTTGCAATCCAGTGCTTTACGCCCTGACCTCCTGCACACTGTAGGCTGCCCATGTATGTCAGGTAGCTTGGATCCGTCTCATAGCAATGCTGGATTGCATGTGAAGATTGTTCCTACTAACATTCACCTTCAGGGTCACCTACCACTTGCTGCTCCAGTTTCCAAGGGGGTCACTATGTCGGTGCAGCCTCCTTTTTGCTGAATGTACCTTCCCAGGAAGATCAGGCCATCTGCTTCCCCAATGTAGGGATTGTACGTATGGACTGTCTGTTTCTTCTGTGCACGAATGTACCTTCCCAGGAAGATCAGGCCATCTGCTTCCCCAATGTAGGGATTGTACGTATGGACTGTCTGTTTCTTCTGTGCACGAATAATCAACAATGGGGTGTCAGACAAGACAGAGGAGACCCTCGCCTCCTTTCTCCTCAAATACCATCAGGAAACTCTCACATTGTTTCATGTCCTGAAGGTCAGGTACAAGCAGTCCCCACTGGGGTTCCTGTAAAACAGAAAATATCTGCTGCTGGGAATCCTTAGCAATCCAGATGGACATTCCTCACAAAGAAGGTCCAGTCGACCAGTGATCCTCCTTCCTCCACTGCAGGCCTGAGCAGAAGCCGTAGCTCTGATTGACTGGTCATTGAAATGGTGTTGGGCTGAAGCCAACAATTACAGCTCACGTGAACCGATGATTGTCCAAGTTCCGGATGCAGTCACAGCCCAGCAATGATCTTCTAATCATGATGATGAAGATTCTCAGCTCAGACTCCTCCTGGGAGAACTGCCTTCCTGATCAAGGTCTCTTCCCTGTCAGAGGTGCTCACTGTCTCGATAGAGAGAGAAACCAAACATCCTAATCTGGCCTAGTCCCATTTGCCGCTATTTGGCCCATATCCCTATAAACTCTTTCCTAATCATATACCCATCCAGATGCCTTTTAAATGTTATTGTACCCATCTCCACCGCTTCTTCTGGCAGCCTCACCCATACACACACTACCATCTGCATGAACGTGTTTATCATCAGGTCCTTTTCAAATCTATCACCCCTCATCTTAAACCTATGCTGTCTAGCTTTGGACTCCTTGTGTATCTCATTAAAATACTGACTCCAATGATTAATGATCACACTGCAACACCCTGAGACAAGTGAACAAAATTATTTGTCCCTGGTTTTTAAGTTTTGTGATTTATCTTGTTCACTCCTGTTGTAGCAATAGTTCTGCTCTGGTTTTGAAGTGACGTAATATGGTTAACATTTAAAACACCTAAAAGTCAACAACGTTTCTTCATAAGTAAGCTGACATCAATTACAAGTAAAGTTGTGGATTTAATTAAAATAGAGATTATTTTAAAAATCAGCATCAATAATTCTCACAATGGTAAAAGCCCTAATACTTTAGCTTTATCATTCCTTATTGCAGAAATATTTATTTTTCCAGAACTAAGTTAGTACTGGAGATTTTTTAATGTCCTATTGAAAAACATTCAAAACTGTATATGCACATACACAAAAGGACAGTGAACTGTTGACTTTTTTTAAGGTGGCAGAATGCACACAGCTGACAAAAAGAAGTGTGAAACTTTGAAGTCACTGCTGGAAATAAAATTACTCGACTGGTTTTTTCAGCATGATCTTAATTTTATCCGTCTATTTGTACTTTTGATGATCTATTTGGACTGAGTCAATCCTTTAATAAATAACTTGGGCTGCTAAGCTTCTTCCACATCACACTGCTTTCATCACCTCTGTGGGATGGCAGATGGCTCTCAGTAAGGAGAAATTCACCTCGAAGTTTGTATTTTCTTGTGCAAGTTAATTGTTCGATTTCAACCTCCCTATGCTCCCAACCGTGCCCCCCCATTTCCCCGCCCCCACATTTGGCAGGGAATTTTTCTGTGTGGCGACAAAGCTGTATTAAGCATGCACATTACATAGTAATAAAGACAATCAGAGAAAGCAGGAACTGCAGATGCTGGAGAATCTGAGATAACAAGGTGTAGAGCTGGATGAACATAGCAGGCCAAGCAGCATCAGAGGAGCAGGAAGGCTGATGTTTCGGACCTACATTTCTGAAGAAGGGTCTGGGCCCGAAATGTCAGCCTTCCTGCTCCTCTGCTGCTTGGCCTGCTGTGTTCATCCAGCTCTACACGTTGTTATCTAATAAACACAAGCAGGCAGCTTTGGAAGAGAGCAAGACATGAGAAATTATGAAAGTGAAAGGAATGTTAAAAATGTGCTGAAGGAATAAACCATCCTGTTACAAATGATATAGCCACTTAACTAAAACTTAAGTATGCACAAGTGAAAGCACAGGAAGAAAACACCTGTGGATAGTGAGGGAGAGAAATGCATAATTAAGCATGCAATTTTAAACTGTAGCTCAAAAACTGTGTCACTTTGACATGTCATTAAATCTAGAACTCTGATTTTTTTAGACTTTTTTTTAAACAAAAGCCAGCCTGTGGAGAAAAGAGACAAAATGGGAATGGGAGGACAGGTAAGTGATTGGCAACTCTTCCTTCCCCAGCAAACGTTGTATGCCTTTTCAGTATGGTCATAAAGGCCAACGCGAAAGTGATTGGAAAGATTCTTTCAGTGAACCTAATCAGAAAGAAAAAGGAAACATGTGAGCCTAATCAAAAAGAAAAAGGAAGCATTTCGTGTAGGGGGAGGGGCTCAGATCAGTTCACAGGTCAGCGCAACATCGAGGGCCGAAGGGCCTGTTCTGCCCTGTATTGTTCTATGTTCTACTTATGAAGGCGAGGAGGCTGGGAACACATGAAGCAAAGGTGGAATATGAGGAAAGTTTAAAAAAATCTTAAGCAAGGAGTCAGGAGGGCTAAAAAGGGATCATGTAAAGTTTTTGGCCAAGATGATTAAAGAAAATCCCAAGGCTTTTTATACAGAAATAAAGAGGAAGAGGGTAGCTAGGGAGATGTTTGGCCCACTCAAGGACAAGAACGGGAATTAATGTGTGCAGTCAGAGGAAATGGATGAGGTATTAAATGAGTACTTTGCATCAGTATTCACTATAGAGAAGGACTTGGTGGATGATGAGTCAGGGGAAGGGTGTATAGATAGTTTGGGTCATGTTGAGATCAAAAGGGAGGAGGTATTGAGGGTCTTGAAAATCATGAAGGTAGACAAGTCCCCAGGGCCTAATGTGATATACCCCAGAATTCTGAGAGTGGCAAGGTAGGAAATTATTGGGGCCTTGAGGGAAATCTTTGTATCCTGTCTCGCTACGGGGGAGGTCCCAGAGGATTGGAGAAAAGCTAATGTTGTTCCTTTGTTTAAGAAGGGTGGCAAGGATAATCCAGCAAATTACAGGCAGGTGAGCCATACGTCAGTGGTAGGAAAACTACTAGAAAGGTTTCTTTGAGATAGGATTTACTCCCACTTGGAAATAAGTTGGCGTTTTAGCAAGAAGCAACATGGTTTTGTGAAGGGGAGGTTGTGTCTCAATAACTTGGTTGAGTTTTTTGAGTAAGTGACAAAGATGATCAATGAGGGTAGGGCAGTGGATGTTGTCTGTGTGGACTTCAGTAAGGCCTTTGACAAGGTCCCTTGTGGCAGGCTGATACAGAAAGTAAAATTTCACAGGGTCAGAAGTGAGCTTGCAAGATGGGTTAAGAAACTGGCTCAAGTCATAGACGACAGAGGGTAGCAGTGGAAGGGTGTGTTTCTGAATGGAGGGCTGTGACTTGTGGTGTTTCCTCAGGGATCAGTGTTGGGACCATTGCTGTTTGTAGTGCATATAAATGATTTGGAGGAAAATGTAACTGGCCTGTTTCGTAAATTTGCCAATGACAAAGGTTGGTGGAATTGCGTATGGCGATGAGGACCATCAGAGGATACAGCAGGATATAGATTGGCTGGTGACTTGGGCAGAGAGATGGTGGATAGAGTTTAATCTGGAAAAGTATGAGGTAAAGCATTTTGGAAAGTCTAATTGGAAAATATACAGTAAATGGCAGAGCCCTTAACAGTACTGATAGGCAGAGGGATCTGGGTGTACAGGTGCACAGGTCATTGAAGGTGGCAATGCGGGTGGGGAAGTTTGTTAACAAGGCATAGGGCATGCTTGCCTTCATCGTCTGAGACACTGAGCTTAAAAATTGGCAGGTAATGTTGTAGCTTTATAGAACCTTAATTCAGCCTCATTTGGAATATTGTATTCCGTTCTGGTTGCCAAGCTACCAGAAGGATGTAGTGGTTTTGAAGAAGCTACAGAAAAGAATTACCAGGATGTTTTCTGGTGATCATTAGCTATGAGGAGAGGTTGGAGTAACTTGGGTTGTTCTCGTTGGAACAACAGAGGTTGAGGGGCGACCTGATAGACGTCTACAAGATTATGAAGGGCATGGACAGAGTGGACAGTCAGAAGCTTTTTCCCCAGGGTGGAAGAGTCAGTTAGTAGGGGCCATAGGTTTAAGGTGTGAGGGGCAAGGTTTAACAGTGTTGTACAAGGTAAGTTTTTTTTTTACACAGAGGGTTGTAGGTGCCTGGAACTCGCTACCGGGGCAGGCAGAGGAAGTAGATACAACAGTGACTTTTAGAGGGCATCTTAACAAATACATGAATAGGATGGGAATAGAGGGATACGGTCCTCAGAAGGGAAGGAGGTTTTAGTTGTGACAGACAGTGTGTCAGTGCAGGCATGAAGGGAGGGCCGAAAGGCCTGTTCCTGTGCACTAATTTCCTTGTTCTTTGTTCAATTCTATGTCACTACACCGTGTCAGGAACCCTCATTCTGACTCTCTAAATGCTGTCCAGAGTATTGCCAATCGCATTGTCACAGGATTTTGTTGTTAAAATGTTGACTGTTGTTTCCCTGACTGAAAGCTCAAACAAAATTGACATGCGTCATCCCCAGATCTGATATAGACTTTTTGGCTTGGAGTTTCACCTTTGTTGTACTGATCTTCGTAGTGCAAGCCAGCACAGGTGATAGTGACAATTAAAGTGCAAATCTAAATTGCACAGTCTATTGCACTAATTTTAAGCAATAGTCTTAGAGGCTACCTGACCTGTAAAACTGGCCACAGTTCTAAATCCGTCAACACTGCTAGTTTCTGAGAATTGTGCTTTTTCTTTCAGGTGTATGTACACAAGTGTGCAAGCTTCAAAATCTCCCCTCCGCCTACAGCATCCCAAAACCAGCCCAGCTCATCCCCACCTCCCTAACCTGTTCTTCCTCTCACCTATCTCCTCCTCCCACCTCAAGCCACACTGCCATTTCCTACCTACTAACCTCACCCCACCCCCTTGAACAGTCCATCCTCCCCGGACTGACCTATCCCCTCCCTACCTCCCCACCTACACTCACCTCTATAGGTTCCATCCCCACCCCTTTAACTTGTCTGTCTCCTCTCCGCCTATCTTCTCCTCTATCCATCTTTGATTCGCTGCCCCCTCTCTCCCTATTTATTTCAGAACCCTCTACCCATCCCCCTATTCTGATGAAGGGTCTAGGCCTGAAATATCAACTTTTGTGCTCCCAAGATGCTGCTTGGCCTGCTGTGTTCATCTAGCTCCACACTTTGTTATCTCTTGTATGCAAGTGGGCATGTTTTGGAAGTTTTTGTATTTATTTTATAGTTTATTAAAAGATTGACTATTCCACTTCCAATGTAAATTGAAATGATTCTGCATTTTTTTTCAAGCAGTTTTCGTTTATTTAAGGTTGAATTGCTCACAATTGGTGGTCTCGATACTGATTAAAAACTCACTTCTTACAACCTTTTCTTATCTATTCCAATTAAACTTCAAGATCCCACTCTTCAATTTATCGGGGACATGAAAGTAATACTTGTGTTCTAAATCACTAGCTGATTACACTGGCAGAATTTGTGTTCCATGATTTGCAGATGATTTGAGGAGAAATTTAAAACAAAAAAGCTCAAAATTGAAACATTTGGTGTCTGGGCTGTGAATTACACCTAAAGCAGAAACTCTACCTCATCGTTAGAGATTTATTGCCCTGACTGCTCAACAACTTCATTATCGTCATATTCTGGGATGCAAATTACTGTGACCCATTTTTGGCCAACAGTTCTGATGTCACTGTTAAAGCCTGAATTGCTTATGCTCAATTCTGCGTGTTCATGACTGAATTATTAGGAAAGGAATCATCAACTTAATTCAAATTAGAATAGTTGGAAATCAGTTGCGATGCAGTAAACGTAAACTGTACTGTATTTTTCTCTCCCCCTTTCTGTGAAAGAGAAATAAGATGATTTAAGTAAAATAAGATTTGTTGCATTGGATTTCTTTGTGATCTTATTGAACTGCTGTTGTCCTCGAGCATTTTTATTACCTAGCTTTAACTTGCTGTTTTGGAACTGGCGGTTTGAGGGAGAATGGAAATGTGGCCTAGGGATTGCACCTTTCACACAACCAGCTGTAGGAGCCTTTTGAAAACAGAAGACAGCATTCCTTTCTCACTCCCACTCAAATAGTGAGGTTTTTGAACTTACTTCCTGTTTCCTTTTTTATATTTTGTGTATTTTCTCACGTCCGGCATCAAAGGATGTTTAATCCTTTTCTGGTATTGGCTAATTTAAATGAGATAATGATTCGGAAGTGGGGGATTTCTTGGAGCTTCCACCAGGACTTTGGCTTTTGTAGGAATTTAATATAGGACCAAGAGAGGGGCTAATAGTTTCAGTAGAACAAAGCAGTGGGATACATATCTATTCACAAATGTTTGATTTTAGAAGTAGAATTATTTCTATTGGTATAACTGTTAATTCTCAAGATGTTGATCTTTTGTGTCAATCTTGAGCCTGATTCTCCTGTCAGGGGAAATTACCTTGCATCTTACTTTTTCTCTTTATTTTACCTACACCCAGACTTTAATTTTTGATTATCAATCGTGGAGTCACCACAACGTTAAAATTTAACTTTTTTGATAAATGCATTTAACTTAAAACAGTTTCCAGTGAACTTCACAGAGAAGTAAGTAAAAATTGGGTCTTTAATCAAAGAATGAAAGTGGAGAAAGCTTATCTGGAAGTCGTTCTGGTGCTGGTTTCAAGGGAGTCATGATAGAGCATCGGGCTAGGCACCGAAGATTTGTCTGTAATTGTTCATTATTGGGAGGTAACTGCATAAAACGTATGTGGAAAAAGTTTGCAGGCTGATGATGATTAGGAGGGAGAAGGCAATGGAGGGATTTGAATACACAAAGGTTTTAAACTTTGAGGCGCTGCAGATTAGCAAGCCAGAGTTCTTTAGCAAAGATTAGTGTTGCCAACACTGACTGAACATATTCCAGGAGAATCCAAGATAATAAAGAGTGAAGCTGGATGAACACAGCAGGCCAAGCAGCATCTCAGGAGCACAAAAGCTGACGTTTCGGGCCTAGACCCTTCATCAGAGTGTCTCTCTGATGAAGGGTCTAGGCCCGAAACATCAGCTTTTGTGCTCCTGAGATGCTGCTTGGCCTGCTGTGTTCATCCAGCTTCACACTTTATTATCTTGGATTCTCCAGCATCTGCAGTTCCCATTATCTCTCATATTCCAGATGTCAGTTGAGGAAATCCAGTTGGGTAGCGCAAGGAGATTCTAAGGGAGGAAAGCCTACCTTTGGAGAGATTTAAACATCTCTATTTGTGCAGAGTGGGAAGTATGTTCCTTTTAACAGAATGGAAAATTCAACATTTTCCAATCCTTTCAGCATTGTGTAACCTAGCAATAATGAGAGTCTTTCATGAACTGTTCTGGGATTCATCTGGTAAATACTCCCAATTCCTGTGTGGATTAAAACCCATGAAGATCACTGTCTTAATTAAAAACTGCAAGAACTGTGGATGCTGTAAATCAGAAACAAAAAAGTTGCTGGAAAAGCTCAGCAGGTCTGGCAGCATCTGGGAAGAAAAATCAGAGTTCATATTTCGGGTCTGGTGCCCCTTTTTCAGAACTAATGAGGTTAGTACCGTCATAGCAATATCATGCTTTCAGAGGTGATCATTTCAGTAGCCCACAGTACAGTTTTATCCCTACCTATTGTTTGCTGCTTACCCCTTCCCCTGCCCTATATTCTGCATATAAACGTACATTTTCCTAGCTACCAACTGCGTACTTTCTGGTCCAAAACATGAACTCTAATTTTGTTCACAGATGCTGCCAGACCTGCTAAGATTGAAATTTTCCTCCCTTCAAAACAAAATCCAGTTAGTATCAACTTCTGCCCAGAGGCTAAAGAGCGGGGAAAGGCCCATTCTACGGTACTGCATACTTACATTGATCCCCTATAGGCAGATGTGCACTGAAACCATTAAAGATGGCCCATGGTGCTGCTTGCCCTCTGGGAAATCAATGTAAATCTCTTTTTCTGTTCTGGAACTCCATTGAAATTAGACCAAAACGTCAGCTTTTGTGCTCCTAAGATGCTGCTTGGCCTACTGTGTTCATCCAGCTCCACACTTTGTTATCTCAGATTCTCCAGCATCTGCAGTTCCCATTAGCTCTGCACTGTTTCCAAGATGGGATAATCTGTATCTGATGGTCAGTGCATCCTTACAAATTTCTTTACTAATTCCTCTAATATAGATTGGCAATGCCATTTTTATACGAACGCAATTCACAGGTAACTCTGGCTAAAAATGAATTGACATTCACTGGAAATCTAAAAAATGTAGTATGATCTGACAATGTGCAATATTTAAACTTGTACTCTGAAACAAAAACAGAAATTTATGGGAAAGCTCAGCAGGTATCGCAGCATCTGTGAAGAAAAACCAAGTTACATTTTGGGTCTGGCGACCCTTCCTCAGAAATGATGGTAGCTAGGAAAATGTATGTTTATATGCAGAAGATAGGGTGGGGAGCGGGTAAGGAGTAAACAATAGGTGGGGATAAAATTGTACTGGTGGCCAATGAAATGACCATCGCTGAAGTAATGATGCTGCTATGATGGAACTAACCTTAGAACATAGAACGTAGAACATAGAACAGTACAGCACAGAACAGGCCCTTCAGCCCATGATGTTGTGCCGACCATTGATCCTCATGTATGCACCCTCAAATTTCTGTGATCATATACATGTCCAGCAGTCTCTTAAATGACCCCAATGACCTTGCTTCCACAACTGCTGCTGGCAACGCATTCCATGCTCTCACAACTCTCTGCGTAAAGAACCTGCCTCTGACATCCCCTCTATACTTTCCACCAACCAGCTTAAAACTATGACCCCTCGTGCTCGCCATTTCTGCCCTGGGAAATAGTCTCTGGCTATCAACTCTATCTATGCCTCTCATTATCTTGTATACCTCAATTCGGTCCCCTCTCCTCCTCCTTTTCTCCAATGAAAAGAGTCCGAGCTCAGTCAACCTCTCTTCATAAGATAAGCCCTCCAGTCCAGGCAGCATCCTGGTAAACCTCCTCTGAACCCTCTCCAAAGCATCCACATCTTTCCTATAATAGGGTGACCAGAACTGGACGCAGTTGATTTAAAATAATTGATTTTAGGGGTGGCCAGTTAACAAATTTGATTTCCTACATACAGTTCAGGCACTTGGGGAACTTTGTAATACAATATGTAATTATTAAGTCCTCTTTCTCAACTTGAGTAATTTTGCCATAACTTGAAGCATGTGCATGAAGCATATGTTACAAGCTTTTCCACACAAATGGGGTAATGTAGCACCTAACCATTGTAATGTTCACTATATGCTGGAACTGAATTGCTTCTTAGTCAGCATTGTTTTCACTTCTGCAAATCCTTTGTTACTTCGCACAGAATGGTCGATTCTGTAGAATGAATGCATATTTAGTAAATCAGGGAACAACTTAGAATGATAGCTTATGAAAGTTGCAATTTGTTCTTTGGTCTCGTTGTGTTTAAAATCTTCTCAACCATTTCCTGCCGGTGTAGGTATCTTCACCGATTATTTGATTCAGTTATTGTTACATTTGACTCTCTGAAGCTCTCTCTGGAAGTTGATCTTGAACTTTGTTCCACTTCGCAATGTGCTTTCTGTAGTCTTACAGGAAGTTAAAATCTCAACGAAGAACCAGCTCATTCCTTTTATCCACTTGGTACTGATCTGTGACACTGTGGAACACCGCGAGTAATTGAGACACAACCTTTTATACTGAGTCACGCTTCTCCATGTATGAATAGTAAGCAATTTCTTGCTCTTGTCCATTAATTCTAAGTGCAAATATGCATTTGATAGAACTAGCTTAGTGAACACCTTTCTGTTTGCTGAATTAGAAAACAAATCTTCATTGTTAGACTCTGTATTTTGATCACCTTATTAATAAATTACTTATAATCTCCAGAAATTGGAACAGATCTGTCTACTTTTTGAACTACCCTCAACTCTGGGCATGGTCCATTTATTTGCCCTTCAGCTGTCCCCATTCTTTCAAATCCATCCACTTCTTGCACCCTCCAACTGCACTGGCCTAGCCTACGAAATGTTAGCTGTACATTGTCCTCTATCTTGAATTCAGCTTTGTGATGTCTGTTTTATGACTTAACCCTCCCGGTAGAAAAACCATTTTTCATTCTGTTTCTTGATGTTGGACTTACACCTATTGATTTCTACTGTAAAAGAATTAACCATATTAATCCTATCTTTTCAAGCCAGTTCCTTTCCACGAAATGATTTTGTTTTTCCCAACTACTACCAATGGCAAGTAAAAGGGTGCATCATTGTATTCTGCCTTAACAATGATGTAACCTAATTTTGATTTGATTTATTATTGTCACATGTACTCGGGCGCAGCGAAAAGTCTTGTTTCGTGTGCAGTGTAGGAGATCATACCATACAAAGTGTGTAAGGGTAATAGAACAGAGTGACTAATACAATATTATGGCTGCAGAGAAGTTGCACAAAGAGCAAGGTCAACATTAAATTTTAAATTTGAGAGGTTTATTCAGAATTCTAATGACAGTGGGGAAGAAACTGTTCTTGAATCTGTTGGTCCATGTGTTGAGCTTTTGTATCGTCTGCCTGATGGAAGAGAACAAAGTACAAAGAACAAAGAAAATTTCAGCACAGGAACAGGTCCTCTGGCCCTCCAAGCGTGCGCCGATCAAGATCTTCTGTCTAACCTGTCATCTATTTTCTAATGGTCTGTGTCCATTTGCGCCCAGCCCATTCATTTACCTGTCCAAATATATCTTAAAAGACGCTAACGTGTCTGCGTCTACCACCTCCGCTGGCAACACTTTCCAGGTACCCACCACCCTCTATGTAAAGAACTTTCCACGCATATCTCCCTTAAACTTTTCTCCTCTCACTTTGAACTCATGACCCCTAGTAATTTGAGTCCCCCACTCTGGGGGGGAAAAAGCTTCTTGCTATCCACCCTGTCTATACCCCTCATGATTTTGTAGACCTCAATCAGGTCCCCCCTCAATCTCCATCTTTCTAATGAAAATAATCCTAATCTACTCAACCTCTCTTCAGAGCTAGCACCCTCCATACCAGGCAACATCCTGGTGAACCTCCTCTGCACCCTCTCCAAAGCATCCACATCCCTCTGTGACGACCAGAACTGTACACAGTACTCCAAATTTGGCCGAACCAAAGTCCTATACAACTGCGACATGCCCTGCCAACTCTTGTAATCCATACCCCGTCCAATGAAGGAAAGCATGCCATATGCCTTCTTGACCACCCTATTGACCTGCGTTGTCACCTTCGGGAACAATGGACCTGAACACCCAGATCTCTCTGTTCATCGATTTTCCCCTGGACTTTTCCGTTTACTGTATAGTTCATCCTTGAATTTGATCGTCCAAAATGCATCACCTAGCATTTGCCCGGATTGAACTCCATCTGCCATTTATCTGCCCAAGTCTCCAGTATATCTATATTCTGTCCTTCACTATCTGCTACTCCGCCAATCTTAGTGTCATCTGCAAACTTGCTGATCAGACCTTCTACACCTTCCTCCAAATCATTTACATATATCACAAACAACAGTGGTCTCAGCACAGATCCCTGTGGAACACCACTGGTCACAGGTCTCCAATTTGAGAAACTCCCTTCTACTACTACTACTCTCTCTCTCCTGTTGCCTAGCCAGTTTTTTATCCATCTAGCTAGCACACCCTGGATCCCATGTGACTTCACTTTCTCTATCAGCCTGCCATGGGGAACCTTATCAAACGCCTTACTGAAGTCCATGTAGATGACATCTTCAGCCTTTCTCTCATCAATCAACTTTGCCACGTACTCAAAGAATTCTATTAAGTTGGTAAGATATGACTTTGCCTGCACAAAACCATGTTGCCTATCACTGATAAGCCCATTTTCTTCCAAATGGGAATAGATCCTATCCCTCAGTATCTTCTCCAGTAGCTTCCCTACCACTGACGTCAGGCTCACCAGTCGATAATTACCTGGATTATCCTTGCTGCCCTTAAACAAGGGGACAGCATTAGCAAGTCTCCAGACCTCCGGGACCTCACCCGTGTCTAAGGATGCTGCAAAGATATCTGTTAAGGCCCTCGCTATTTCTTCTCTCGCTTCCCTTCAGCACCCTGGGATAGATCCCATCCGGACCTGGGGACTTGTCCACCTTAATGTCGTTTAGGATAGCTAACACTTCCTCCTTCCTTATCTCAACTTGACCTAGAGTAAGCAAACATCTGTGCCTAACCTCAACATCTGTCATGTCCCTCTCCTTGGTGAATACCGATGCAAAGTACTCATTAAGAATGTCACCCATTTTCTCTGAAGCAGTGCCTAACTTTCCTTCTTTGTTCTTAAGTGGGTCAATCCTTTCTCTAGTTACCCACTTGCTCTTTACATATGAATAAAAGGCTTTGGGATTTGCCTTAACCATGTTTGCCAGCAATATTTCATGTCCTCTCTTAGCCCACTTAATCCCTCGTTTCAGATTCGCTCTACATTCCTGATATTCTTGCAAAGCTTCACCTGTCTTCAGTCGCCTAGACCTCATGTATGCTTCCTTCTTCCTCTTGGCTAGTCTCACAATTTCACCTGTCATCCATGGTTCCTAAATCTTGCCATTTCTATTCTTCATTTTCACAGGAACATGTCTCTCCTGCACGCTAATCAACCTCTCCTTAAAAGCCTCCCACATATCAAATGTGGATTTACCTTCAAACAGTTTCTCCCAATCTACATTCCTCAGATCCTACCGAATCTTGGTATAGTCGGCCTTCCCCCAGTTTAGTACTCTTCCTTTAGGACTACTCCCATCCTTGTCCATGAGTATTATAAAACTTACGGAATTGTGGTCGCTATTTCCAAAGTAGTCCCCTACTGTAATATCAACCTCCTGGCCGGGTTCATTCCCCAACACCAGGTCCAGTATAGCCCCTTCCCGAATTGAACTACATACATACTGCTCTAGAAAACTCTCCTGGACACACCTTACAAATTCTGCTCCATCTTGACCCCTAACACTGAGTGAATCCCAGTCAATGTTGGGAAAATTAAAATCTCCCTTCACCACCATCCTGTTTCTCCTACACTTTTCCATTATCTGTTCACATATTTGTACCTCTATCTCATGTTCACTGTTGGGAGGCCTGTAGTACAGCCCCAACATTGTTACTGCATTCTTCCTATTTCTGAGTTCTACCCATATTGCCTCACTGCTTGAGTCCTCCATGGAGCCCTCCTTCAGTACAGTTGTGATATTGTCTTTGACCAGTGCTGCAACTCCTCCACCCCTTTTACCTCCCTTGCTATCCCGCCTGAAGCATCGATATCCTGGGATAACTAGTTGCCAATCATGCCCTTCCCTCAACCAAGTCTCAGTAATAGCAATAACATCATACTTCCAGGTACCGATCCAAGCCCTAAGCTCATTTGCCTTATCTACTACACTTCTGGCATTAAAACAAATGCACCTCAGACCACCTTTGTGTTCATCATCTGCTCCTCGACTACTATTCCCTTTAGTCACACTGACTCCATTATCTAGTTCCCTGCAGGCTATCGTTACTACCTCTTTTCTGTCCAATATTTGGTTCCTATCCCCCTGCCACATTAGTTTAAACCCTCTCCCACAGCATTAGCAAAAGCACCCCCAAGGACATTGGTTCCAGTCCGGCACAGGTGTCGACCGTCCAAAACAGAATACCGCTGCCCAAATAAATGAAGACTGTTCCCACTCGAGGTAAGCTTTTTACAGTGGGGAATAAGAAGCCTTACCTGCCCGGCAGCCTCCTGCTGCTCTCTCTGTCTCTCTCTCTCTCTCGCTCTTCTCATGAAAATGAAGACCGGTCCTGCTTGAGGTAAGCTTTTTAAAGTGGGGAAAAGAGCTTGGAAGAGATTATAACTGGAGTAGGAGAGATCTCTGATTATGTTGACTGCCTTTCCGCGGAAGTGTACATGGAGTCAATGAATGGAAGGTTGGCTGGCTTGATTGACTGGGCTGTATTCACAATTCTCTGTAGTTTCTTGTAGTGCCGGGCAGAGCAGTTCCCATACCAAGCCATTATGCACCCAAATAGAATGTCCTCTATGGTGAATCTATAAAAATTGGTAAAAGTTTTTACAGAAATGCCAAATTTTATTAGCGTTCTGAGGAAGTGGAAGAGTTGGTGTGCTTTCTTGGCTGCCACATCAACATCAGTGGACCAGATGGATTGTTGGTGATTGTCACTCCTAGGAACTTGATGTACTCAGTCATCGCCATCTCAATTCTGTTGATCTCGATAGGGGTGCTTCCTTAAGTCGATGACTAACTATTTCATTTTGCTGATATTTAAGGAGAGATTGTTATCTTTACACCACACCATGAGGCACTCTATCTCTTTCCTGTCGTCTGTCCAGTTCTTGTTGAGATCCAGCCTACAACAGTGGTGTTGTAACTGAACTTATAGATCATAACAAAGAGCAAAATTTCATGTCTTCCTCAGATTTTGGTGTCGAGAGGTAGGATGTTTTTGAAGTTCAGGGTGGGAAGACTTGTGTGAAGAGCCTTCCTGCCCCACCAGCTAATGAGACCCTGAGGTGGAATTTTGGTGCCCACTTTGGTGCCTCATCCTGTCTATGCTGTTATTCGCCCTGCAGCAGGTGGAGTCTTGCTATGCAAAAAGTTTGGTAAGGGAACCACTACAAATATTTGGTGTCTGATCAAAGGACCTGTCATCACGAAGTGGGGAAGAGGAATGTCCAACTACAAGTCAGCCCCATTGCTCTTCCTATGAATTCCTTTACCCCTTTCCTTTGACCTCCATTTTATCAGCACTTGTGTGCAGTCAGGATCCATCAGCAGTCCTGGTCCAGTAGCCATATTAAGAAATATACAGCCGATGGCCTATGAATTTCTGGAAGCTATCCAGACTTTCTAATCCTGTGCCCTTGATCTGAATAATGGCCTCCCGCTAAACAACAGTTAATCCAGTGGGTCTTCCCAAAAAGAGGTGATACGGGGCTTTCATCAGCTGCCCGGCTAAGGGGTGATATCACAGTTACTTCCATTGGAAACTCTACACTGAAACATTCATATTGCAATAACTAATCAGTTTCACACCATTTTTGCATAAGGATACGTGAGTTAGGGATTTTTCTGACCTCTCCTTCCTAACAATGGCCACTGCTGTGATTGTATTAGTGATAAAAATAAGGCTGGAAATGATGTTTAAATGTTTGGAGGATACTGTGACAATGATAATGTTTAAATATCTGATTCTGAGTTCTGCAATGTCTAGGGTCTTGCTGAAATCCGATGGACCACCCCTGCCAACCCAGGAAAGGAACTCCCTTACAGTTCTTCTGGACTGTTATGAAATTCTCTCAGGTTATTTTTATGCTTGCATCATAGCCACTATGATGAGAAAATCTATCTTCAGGTTTGAGAATATATTCTTCTACAGTTTATTTACAGTTTACATTGAGCAACTGTTCTAAGGAAGTTCTTTCAGTTTTGAGGAAGGGTCATCGGACCCAAAACGTTAACTGTTTTCTCCTCCACAGATGCTGCCAGACCTGCTGAGATTTTCCAGCAACTTTGTTTTTGTCCCTCATTTAGCAACTGTTCCTTTTCACTAAATGTAAGTCTTCTGCAATTTCATTCTTGTTTATGCTGTAATAGTAGTGCTTGGATGCTACATCAAAACTATCTGGTTCCATTAAGGTTAAGAACGCAATCAATTTATTCTCATCCATTTGATTCCTTTTCAGTCGAATTAAAATTTGTAATTATGGCAGCGTTCCATTGTCCCTAAATATGCCTTCAATGCCTTTTTCAGTTATATATCATGTCGACTCATTGAGTTCTACATGCACGTGACATGGACACTGCAATCTTTCAAACCATTTGAAATTTCTAAGAGTTAACTTTAAGTGTTTCTAAATAGGTGTCACCAAGTCTTTTGGCCTTTACCTTGTCAAATGAAATATTAAAAAAGAATTTCATTCTCCCCTTGTCACCACCTTGCTGTCTACTGCACTGAGAGAAGATTCACATTTCTGGGCCAAGATTTCATTCTCTGTTGCATAAGATTGGGGGTGGATGTATTAAGTGGCAACTGATTCTCTGTCTATCACTTGAAGAAGTTGCTGAATTGAGCTGCGGCCAGCTTGTTAAGAGTTGTCCAGTGAGCTTCTCAGTGTACTATAATCCTCGATGTTCAAGTCCGATCTCACCAGAAGCTGCCAATCATTCGGGCACCCTGATTTCTCAGTCGGAAAGCCATCCCCTTTTCACATCTGCCTGGAAGGCATTTGATAATGTAGCAAGAAGTGGGTTAGTATCTCTCCTGCGACAACTTGCCCAATTATTTGCTCTTAGAATATAAACTCGTAGAACCCCTACAGTGTGGAACCAGGCTCTTCAGCCCAACCAAATCCACACCATCCCTCAGAGCATCCTATCTCCCTATAACCTATGTGTAGATTAGGTAGGTTATAGGGGGATGGGTCTGGGTGGGACGCTGAAAGTGTCGATGTGGACTTGTTGGGCTGAAGGGCCTGTTTCCACATTATAGGGATTCTATGAATCATTCTATGAAACCCATCTAATCTACATACCCCTGAACACTAAGGGAATCCACCAATCCACCTACCCTGCACATCTTTGGACTGTGGGAGGAAACCAGAGCACCTGGAGGAAGCCCACGCAGACACACCGTGAATGTGCAAACTCCACATAGTCACCGAGGGTAGAAACGAACCCGGGTTTGGGTGCTGTGAGGCAGCTGTGCTAACTACTGAGCCACCATGCCGCACTATTCCCACCTTCCTCCCCACTACCAGGGAGGAAACATTAGCTCATGAGATCACTGCAGACAGCCATGCCAAAGCAGTTAATTTACAGCTCCAATCAGGTAGGACAGTTTAACAAAACACTCAGCTCTTACAAGATATCTTGTAAACACTCTAATTTGATTTTAAGTAAAGACCAGAGCCAGAGTGGATGACTTTTGAGTTTGTGTGAGGGGTTGAAGACGATGGCTTTGATCAGCGAAGTGCTTAATTGGGTCAAAATGAATTTTATTCAAGGCTTGGTGTTGGGCAAACACTGACAGCAAATGGAAGCAGGGCACAGTTTTGTGTTCTTGCAGATAAAGCCAATGGGCATATGTAAAGGTTGTTCCTAAGGATACTTATGCAACGATAGTGAAAGATGGCAATAGAAATTTTGGTAGCTCTATGTGTGATAAGATAATTTTGATTTTTTTAAATGAGGACAGTTCCTTTTGAGTTGGAGGTCGGTGAAAAGATATTGGTCAAGGATAATTTGACACTGTTCAAAGTGAAGAGAGGTACAGGAATCAATATGTGTACTGAAAAGGGTGTGCTAGGTGTTCATCTATTCAGAGATCTTGAACAGGGCAAAGATTTGAGATTGAACGTTAGTGACCAAAATTTGGGACCTTTGGTAATTTTTTTAGAAGCAGTATATTTTACTTTTGTGAAATGTGTTGGGCAGTTGTTAGAGACACAAAGAGTTGTGCAGCATGGTCCAGCTCGTCCATGCCAACCAGATATCCTAAATTAATCTAGTCCCATTTGGCCCATATGCTTCTAAACCCTTCCTATTTATGCATCCATCCAGGTGCCTTTTAAATGTTATAATTGTACTAGCCTCCACATTTCCTCTGGCAGCTCATTCCATACATGTACCACCCTCTGCATGAAAAAGTTGCCCTTTTTTATCTTTTCTCTCTTGCATTAAGCCCATGCAGTTTTGGGCTTCCTTATGCTGGGAAAAGATACCTTGATTATTCACCCTATCCATGCCCGCATGATTTTATAAATCTCTATAAGTTCACCCCTAAGCCTCCTACAGTCGAGGGAAAATAGCCGCAGCCTCCCCTAAATCTCAAACCCTCCAGCCCCAGTGATATACTTGTACATCTTTCCTGCCCCCTTTCAAGTTTAAATTGAAAGGCGGGAGATGTTTAAAATGTTAGTTGGTCTTGGATCTCAAGGTAACATTGACAGGAGCTTAACTAAATGGAGATGAGATGGTAGGGGGTTAATCCAATCAGGGGCATGAGGAAATGAAACAGAAACTTGGACTTGCAGTCCTCTCCTTGTTAAGTAAGAATGGGAATTTTCAGAAGGTTTGATGTAATTTGGAGAATGAGGCATAGCAGGGGCACTTGGGCAAATACTTTCAATCTTGATGGAAAGAATCTGTTGGCTGTTTGTCAGCAGTGAGGGTTTGGGGGTCGTGAAAGAAGGAGATAAGAAGGTAGAGGTAAACTTGTTCTTCTACAATGATTCTAGAATAGTGATTAGATTTGGAAGCTGAGCCTAATATGGTTAAATCAATGTTGGGGATGTTTCCATCCCCAAGATCTGTGTAGTTTACTCACTGTAGACGGTTTGCTCTTTCTAAGGTTTGAGTTTCGAGGTTTTCACGCTGTTTCCGCCATGTTGTTTTCTTGTCCGAAAAGACCGCCTATCAATAAGCTCGCTTCTCATTGGCTGATGGACGCTTAAGTACGCTACTCTGCATTTGATTTGTCGAGGTCATTCCTAATGTATAAATACAGACGAGTTGTGTCCATTGTGTGTCTTCGGACTGAGACAGTAAAAGCTCTTTTTCTAAAGGCCTCGTGTCCTCTCTTCCAGTAAGTTTGGGGTGCGACTCTAGCTGGGGACTGGGGCTTGTCCGCTATCATCTAGTGCCACCGTTGGCATCAACTTGCGCCTAGTCGTCCGCGTACAGTCGATCATACCTTGAGTCAGTAGCTACCGAGGTACCGTGAAACATAACAGATTGGCAACGAGGTGATCGTAAAATGGACCCAGAAAAGTTGCAGCTTCTACTCGAACAGCAGTTAAAGTTGATGGAGTTGCTCGCGCAGACCAGGGTTCTGGCACCGGCAGCGTCTACTAGTATTCCACCTTCCGTTGACGGTAACACTAACAGTATCACTGAGTTTGGGTATGACCCAGAGGCCAATGTTACTTTTGATACCTGGTTCCGTCGCTATGAGGAGCTATTTCATGTCGACTTCGCTGGTCAGGATGATGCATGGAAAGTCCGGCTCTTGATTCGTAAACTTGGCCCAGCAGAGCTGGACAAGT
Source organism: Stegostoma tigrinum (assembly GCF_030684315.1). Classification (NCBI taxonomy): domain Eukaryota; kingdom Metazoa; phylum Chordata; class Chondrichthyes; order Orectolobiformes; family Stegostomatidae; genus Stegostoma; species Stegostoma tigrinum. The sequence continues at coordinate 46,306,751 of NC_081359.1, forward strand.
GCTGCAACCTCATCATGCCAGATAAACCCGTGGATAGGTCGTTTGATGCCACAGTTCGATCGCTCAAGCAGCACTTCGGTGATCGGTCGTCGTTGTTCAGCATATGCTACCGTTGCTTAAAGTTGGTCATGAATGAATCAGGCGATCTTCTGACACATGTTGGGATAGTTAACCGTGAATGTGAACGTTTCAAGTTAAGATCGCTCGCTGATGATCAGTTCAAAGCACTTATCTTTATATGCAGTCTCCAGTCCCCTAAATTTGCAGATATCCGCGTGCGCCTTCTCAATCTGTTGGAGCAGGACCCTATGCTGACTCTCGCCGCCATCACGGACGAATACCAATGGTTGATCAGTCTGCAGCATGACACCACTTTGGTCCAATCTGGGGGCCAAGGGGGTTCCGAAGTTCATGCAGTTCGCCAGGCCACTAGACATTCCGGTTCTTCCAATTCTGGCACGTCTTCCTCTAGTCCGTCCTCCGGCTCATCAGATTCTGGTCCGAACTCTGTCAACGGCTTGAAGAAGAAGCCACCGTCCCCCAGTTGGCACTGCGGGGCCTGGCATTTTGTCAGGCTCTGCCCCTTCAAGCACCATCGATGCCGCCAGTGCAATACGGTCGGTCACAAAGATGCCCACTGCAAATCTCGACAAGCCAACAAACCTGACGCACCCAAGCCGCATGCTAGCCCCCAAAGCAAGCCGAAGCAGGCTGACAGGTACATACTTATGTAGGACACACAGGAGCTTTCCCTTGAATAAGCTCCACATTTCCAATGTGCCCATCCCCTGCAGTTTCCTTCCCCATCCTATGCTCCCTAAATGTTGCCTAATCCCATTGTAATTGCCTTTCCCCCAGCTATAACTCTTGCCCAGTGGTATACACCTATCCCTTTCCATCACTGAAGTAAACATAACAGAATTGTGATTGCTATCACCAAAGTGCTCACCTACTTCCAAATCTAACACCTGTCCGGGCTCATTACCCAGTACCAAATCTAATGTGACTTCACCCCTTGTTGGCCTATCTACATACTGTGTCAGGAAGCCCTCCTGCACACACTGGACAAAAACTGACCCATCTATAGTACTCGAACCATAGGTGTTCTCAGTCAGTATTTGGAAAGTTGAAGTCGCCCATGACCACTACCCTGTCTCTCTCACTCCTATCGAGAATCATCTTTGCTATCCTTTGCTCTACATCTCTGGAACTATTCGGAGGCCTATAGAAAACTCCCAACAGGGTGATCGCTCCTTTCCTGTTTCTAATCTCAGCCCATACTACCTCAGTTGACGAGTCCCCAAACATCCTTTCTGCAACTGTAATACTGCCCTTGTCCAACAATGCCACACCTCCGCCTCTTTTACCATCTTCTCCGTTCTTACTGAAACATCTAAATCCCGGAACCTGCAACAACCATTCCTGCCCCTGCTCTATCCGTATCTCCAAAATGGCCACAACATCGAAGTCCCAGGTACCAACCCATGCTGCAAGTTCACCCACCTTATTCCGGATGCTCCTGGCATTGAAGTAAACACACTTCAAACCAACTTCTTGCTTGCCGGTGCCATCTTGCTTCCCTGAAACTTTATTTCGGACCTCCCTCGGACTTAGGTCTGAGTTTGGAGATTAGTTTTGTTTGAATTATAGTGTTGAAGGTGGAGTTGTAGTTAGTAAGTAGGAGCTTGATGGAGATATCCTTGTAATCGAGATGTTCTAGGGATGAGTGTCGGGCCAGGGAAATGGTATCTATGGTGGATGTGTTTTGACCGTAGGTACATTGCAAGGGTCAAGGCAGGCTGGGAGGCTAGACTTGATATGAACCATGACCAAGCTGTCAATGCAGTTCATAATTGTGGAGGTAGAGGTCAGAGCCACCAGGCGGTAGTCATTTAGGTACACTGTACGGGTTATCGTTTGTAGCGGCATAATGTTGGTCTTCTTGAAGCAACTGGGGACTTCAGATCGTGGTACAGAGGAGTTCAAAAATGGCAGCAAATACTGCCACCAGCTGGTTAGTGCAAGATCTGCATGCACAGCCTGGGACTATGTCTGGGCTAGTTGCTTTCCATGGGCTCATTCTCGAAAAGGCCAATCTTGCACCTCAGTCACCATGCAGGGAACAGGTACATCCGAGGCTGTCGGGGCAAGTGACACCATTTCACTGACCTTTCGTTCAAAACAAGCATAAAATGCATTAAGGATATCGGGGACAGATTATTTTTGTCTGTCTTTCTGTTCTGCTTCACTTTGTACCCTGTTTTGTCATGCAGGCCTTGCCACAAACCGTGGTTAGTTTGGGTACAATAGATAAGTACACTCCTGCTTGTGTGCCTCAAACCTGAGGCAATAAAAATGGGAACTATGTGTGGGAGGAGACTGGGAAATTGACAGTGCAGAGGTGACAGTCTTGAAGATGGAGGTGAGGAATTGATTTAACAAAGTAACTATTGCTTAGGCATCATGGAGGTTTAAATAATGCATTTATGGGTGGCTTGGAAGAATTACTTTCAACCATAAGACATAAGATGTAGGAGCAGAACTAGGCTATTCAGCCATTTGTGGTCTACTCCTTCATTCCATCATGATTGATATGTTTCTCAACCCCATTCTCCTGTCTTCTCCCATACCCTTTGATCTCCTAACTAATCCAGACCCTTGGTTAATGACTTGGTCCGCACGGAGTCACTACCCTCTAGCTGAAACAAAATTCATCCTCACGTCAGTTCTAAAAAGTCATCCCTTCACCCTGAAAACGTGCCCCTGTGTAACATTCCCATCTTTCTAAAATCCATTGAGTGCAGATCCAGGGTCCTTAATTAGATTAGATTCCCTACAGTGTGGAAACAGGCCCTTCGGCCCAACAAGTCCACACCGCCCCTTGAAGAATCCCACCCAGACCCATCTCCCTATAACCCACACACCCCTCGAACACTATGGGCAATTTAGCATGGCCAATCCACCTAACCTGCACATCTTTGGACTGTGGGAGGAAACCGGAGCACCCGGAGGAAACCCACGCAAACACAGGGAGAATGTGCAAACTCCACACAGACAGTCGCCCGAGGCTGGAATTGAACCCGGGTCCCTGGCGCTGTGAGGCTGCAGTGCTAACCACTGAGCCACTGTGCTTCAAAGTAAGTGAATATTTTTTCTGAAATGTCAAGTGTATGCAAGTTATATAATTACTTGAACTTGACAGATGTGTGGTGGCTTTTAAAGTTATACTAATTTCTGTGGCATGAAATAGATAGCTGTATGTCCAGTTGAATTTTGCTGTTGAAATTGTTTTTTTTTCAAGTGTATTAATTAATGTTCCTCAATTAACAAGCTCTTCATCATTTTGACACCATTTTTATAAACCTCATGTTGACACTCCCTAATGCTAGTACATCTTTGCTTCAATGTGGGGCCCAAAACTGCTCACACCAGATCCTTATACAGCCTTAGCAGTACATCCCTGCTCTTGTATCCTAGCCCTCTTGAAATGAATGCTAACATTATATTTACCTTCCTAACCACCAACTGGACTTGCATGTTAACCTTCCAAGAATCCTGAACGAGGAGTCCTAAGTCCCTTTGCGCTTTAGATTTCCAAAGCCTTTCCATTTAGAAAATAGCCTACACCTCCATTCTTCCTACCAAGGTGCATAACCTCAAACTTTCCCGCATTGTATTCCATCTATCACTTCATTGCCCTATCAACCAGCTCTCCATCCATGCCAGTACTTTGACCCGAACACCATGGAGTCTTGCCTTATTTAGTGGCCTCCTGTTTGGCACCTTGTCAAAGACCTTCTGAATATTCAATTAGATCATCCCCACTGACTCTCCTTTTGTCTAACTTGCTCAATAACTCCTCAGAGAATTCTAACAGATTTGTTAGGCTTGACATTGCCTTGATGAAGCTGTGCTGACTCTGCCCTATTTTACAAACCACTTCAAACAATTGAGCAATCTCATCCTTAATAATGGATTGTAAAATCTTGCCAACAACTAAGGTCAGGCTAACTGGCCTGTAGATTCCCATTTTCTGCTCCCCTCCTCATTAAACAGCCATTTTCCATTTCCTCGGGACCATCTCTGACTCCAGTGGTTCCTGAAAGATCACCACCAATACCCCCATAATCTCCTGAGCTATGTCCTTCAGAACTCTTGGGTGTAGCCCATCTGGCCCAGGTGACATATTCACCTTCCCTTGTCAGCCATGTTTGTTTTATAGTTCTCTAAGTATGTTTCTTTCTCCTTGGGATGAACTTTTGCTATGTTTTTCAGGTTTTCCCTAGAAACTTCTGCCATTGCTGCTCCACCATTTTTCCTTGAAATGAGCTCTGGCTAGCTCCTCCCTCACGTCTTTAAATCTTTGCTCAATTGTAATATTATTACATCTGATTCTAGATTCTCCTGTCCAAACTACAGTGTGAATTCTACATTATGGTCACTGCCTCTGAGGTGTGCCTTCACCTTAAGCTCCCTAATCAAGTCTGCTTCATTGCACATTGCTATAGTGGGATCTTGCACAAACTACTCCAAAAAGTCATCTCGTGGACAATCTATAAATCTCTTTTCTTGAGATCTGTTATCAATCTGAATGATCCGCCTGCATATTTTAAAGTCCTCCATGATTATTGTAATAGTGCCTTTCTTATACACCTTTTCTATCTTCTGATCTATTTTCTGCCCAGCATCCTGATTACTGCTAGGGGACCTGTCCATAACTCCCAAAGGATACTTTTCCTTTGCAGTCCCCCAACTTTACCCACACAGATTCTACACTTTCTGATCCTATATCACTTTTGCTGTTGATTTAATTTAATTACTTTCTAACAAAGTTACTTGGGCCCCTCCATCCATCCTTTTGATAGGATGTGTATCTTTGAATTCTTCGTTCCTAATGCTGATCCCCTTGCAGTCATGTCTCTGCGATGCCCACACATCATTCCCACCGATTTCAATCTGTGTTACTACCTCATCTTACCTTAATTTATATGTGACTATATAACATAACACCCTCAGTCCTCCCTTCTCATATTTGCTCCCTTTACTGCCATGCCAAGTTCAATTCATGACTCTTTGCATTCTCTCTCTTTCTGTGCTGACAGGACAGACCTTTTGATTCGCATGGTCCATGCCAACCAGACATCCTAAATAAATCTAGTTACATTTGCCAGAATTTGGCCCAGATGTCATTTAAATGTAATTGTATGAGCCTTCACAACTCTCTTGGCAGCTCATTCCATAAAAGCACTACCCTCTTCATGAAAGGGATGGTCACCTTATAGGGGACAACACAGTGTGGATCTGGAGGAACACAGCAGGCCAGGCAACATCATAGGACCAGGAAAGTTGACGTTTCAGGTCAGGACACTTCTGAAATGGGGAGGGGTAAGAGAGCTGGGAAATAAATAGAGAGAGGAGGGGTGGGGCTGGGCAAGATAGGTGAGATGGTGATAGGTGAGTGCAGGTAGGGAGTGGTGGGGCAGATAGGTGGGAGGCGAGATGTGCAGGTTGTGTCAGGTCAAGGAGGTGGGGGTGAGAGGGTTATGAGATGAGGCCAGGAGAGGGGCAAGATTTTAAAAGTGGTGAATTCCATGTTTAGACCATCAGGCTGTAGGATCCTGAGGCAGAATATGAGGTGTTGGTCCTCCAGGTTGTGCGTGGTGTCATTGTGACACTGGAGGAGGCCCAGAATGGATATGCCACCCAGGAATGGGAGGGGTGGGTTAAAATGGTTGACTACCAGAAGATGTTGTCGTTTGCCACCTACAGCGAGCACTTGCTATACAAAACAATCTCCGAGCCTATGCTTGGTCTCACTGATGTAGACGAGGCCACATTGGGAGCAGCGGATACAGTAGACCAAGTTGACGGATGTACAGGTGAACCCCTTTCTGATATAAAAGGTTTACTTTGGGCCTTGAATGGAAGTGAGGTCTCCTGTGTTCACTACTCCTGATGTGGCCTCCTCTATATCAGTGAGACCAAGCATAGACTCGGAGACTGTTTCATAGAGCATCTGCACTCTGCACGTGTCAAATGACAACACCTTCTGGTAGCCAACTGTTTTAACACCCCCTTCCACTCCTTCGGTGACATGTTCATCCTGGGCTTCCTCTAGTGTCACAATGAGGAGCTGCAAGCTGGAGGAGCAACACCTCCTATTCAACCTTGGGAGCCTACAGCCTGATGGCCTAAACATGGAATTCACCAGTTTTAAAATCTCCCCACCCCTGGCCTCATCCCATGTTCAACCCTCCCTTTCATCCCGCCTCCTTGACCTTACACAACCTTTCCATCTTCTCTCCCACCAATTTGCCCCACCGATCCCACTGGCCAATCCCCACCAGTCCCTACCCACACTCACGTATCACCATCTCACCTACCTTCCCCAGCCCCACTTCTCCCCACTCTATTGATTTCTGAGCTTCCTTCCCCTTCCCCATTTCTGAAGAAGGGTTCTAACCTGAAACGTCAACTTTCCTGCTCCTCTGTGGCCTGGCCTGCTGTGTTCCTCCAGCTCCACACTGAGTTGTCCATGATTCCAGCATCTGCAGTTCTTGCTATCACCTTTGTGGGATTGTACTGTAGACCCCTGCCTGTCCCCAAAAGTAGACAGTGGGAAATTGAGAAGCAGATGTGTAAGGAGATTCCAGTTATCTGTGAGAATAACAGCATTGTAATGGTAGGGAATTTTAATTTTCCAAGAATAGACTGGGACTGACATAATGTTAAGGGCTTGGATTTGTTAAGTGTGTGCAAGAAAAATTTCCTATTCAGTATGTGGATGAGCCCACTAGAGAAGGAGAAAAATTTGACCTTCTCTTAGAGAAATAAGGCCGGGCAAATGACTGATGCGTCAGTAGGGGTGCACTTTGGGTACAGTGATTTTAACTGTATTAGTTTTATAATAGTTATAGAAAAAGATAGACCTGTTCTAAAGTTAAAGCTCTAAATTGGAGGAAGGCCAACTTTAACAGTATTAGGCAAGAACTTTCAGAAGCTGATTGGGGATGGATATTCACTGGTAAAGGGATGGCTGGAAAGTGGGAAGCCTTCAAAGATGAGATGACAGTTCAGATCAGAGACAGTTCCTGTTATTCTGAGGGGCAAGGCTGGTAGGTATAGGAAATGCTGGATGATTAGACAAATTCAGTTTTGGTCGAGAAAAAGAAGGAAACACATGTAAAGTGGTGACAACAAAGATGGAATGAATTCCTAGAAGAGAATAAGGGCAGTAGGAATACAGTGAAGAAGTCTCACGACTCTTAAACTCAATCCCCCTGTTAATGAAAGCCAAAACACCATATGCTTTCTTAACAACCCTGTCCACTTGGGTGGCCATTTTAAGGGATCTATGTATCTGCACACCAAGATCCCTCTGTTCCTCCACGCTGCCAAGAATCCTATCCTTAATCCTGTACTCAGCTTTCAAATTCGACCTTCCAAAATGCATCACCTCGCATTTATCCAGGTTGAACTCCATCTGCCACCTCTCAGCCCATCTCTGCATCCTGTCAATGTCCCGCTGCAGCCTACAACAGCCCTCTACACTGTCAACGACACCTCCGACCTTTGTGTCATCTGCAAACTTGCTGACCCATCCTTCAATCCCCTCATCCAAATCATTAATAAAAATTACAAACAGTAGACGCCCAAGGACAGAACCCTGTGGAACCCCACTCACCACTGACTTCCAGGCAGAATATTTTCCTTCTACTACCACTCGCTGTCTTCTGTTGGCCAGCCAATTCTGTATGCAGACAGCTAAGTTCCCCTGTATCCCATTCCTCCTGACCTTCTGAATGAGCCTACCATGGGGAACCTTATCAAATGCCTTACTGAAGTCCATTTACACCACATCCACAGCTCGACCCCCATCAACTTTTCTAGTCACATCCTCGAAAAACTCGATAAGGTTTGTAAGGCATGACCTACCCCTCACAAAGCCGTATTGACTGTATTTGATCAAGCCATGCTCTTCCAGATGGTCATAAATCTTATCCCTCAGAATCCTTTCTAACACCTTGCAGACGACAGACGTGAGACTTACCGGTCTATAATTGCCGGGGATTTCCCTATTTCCTTTCTTGAAGAGAGGAATTACATTTGCCTCTCTCCAGTCCTCAGGTACGACTCCAGTGGAGAGCGAGGATGCAAAGATCTTCGTAAGTGGCGAAGCAATTGCATTTCTCGCTTCCCAAAGCAGCCGAGGACAAATCTGGTCCGGGCCTGGCGACTTGTCAATCTTAATGTTTGACAAAATTTTCAGCACATCAGCTTCCTCTATCTCTATCCATTCCAGCATGCACACCTGCTCTTCAAAGGTTTCATTCACTACAAAGTTCGTTTCTTTCGTAAAGACAGAAGCAAAAAACTCATTTAGGGCTTCCCCTACCTCCTCAGGCTCCACACACAAGTTCCCTATGCTATCCCTGATCGGCCCTACTCTTTCTTTGACCATTCTCTTATTCCTCACGTAAGTGTAAAATGCCTTTGTGTTTTCCCGGATTCCTTTCTGCCAAGCCTTTCTCGTGCCCCCTCCTGGCTCTCCTCAGACCATTTTTGAGCTCCTTCCTTGCCTACATGTAATCCTCTCTAGCTGAACTTGACCCTAGCTTCCTCCACCTTATGTAAGCTACCTTCTTCCTTTTCACAAGAAGCTCCACCGCTCTCGTCATCCAAGGTTCCTTTATCTTACCCCTTCTTGCCTGTCTCAGAGGGACATATTTACTCATCACTCCCAACAACTGTTCCTTAAACAGTCTCCACATGTCTATAGTTCCCTTACCATGGAACAACTGCTCCCAGTCCATGCTTCCTAACTCATGTCTAATCGCATCATAGTTTCCTCTTCCCCAATTAAATATCCTCCCATTTTGCCTAATCCTCTCCTTCTCCATAGCTATGTAGAATGTGAGGCAGTTATGGTCACTATCACCAAAAAAGGGATTCTACAAATATGTTAAGGACTACAGAGTAACTAGGAAGAGAATGGTGCTCCTTTAAAAATCAGCAAGGCTGTGGAACTGCAGGAGATGAACGAGACACTAAATGAATACTTTGCATCAGTTTTCACTGTGGTGAAGGGTATGGCACATGTTCCAGAAACTTTAGTAACCTCCCCAGAACAACACTCTACCGCAACCGTTCAAACTAGTTTAAAATCCTTATGATCACCCTTTTCAGCCTTGCCATAGGTATCCTGGTCCCAGATTTGTTCAGATGTAGCCCTCCCCGATGGTCCATTTTTTAAAAATAAAATTTGTGCATAACTCCTGATATTCCCCAAGCAAGATCTCTTGCCCATGTTGTTGGTGCAAACATGGACCACGACAACTTGATCCTCTGGTCCTCCCGTTCAAGTTTTTTTTAAGCCAAGTCAAGATGCCCTTCTCCTTGGTAACAGGTAGGCATTATAGCCTGTGGATCTCTTGACTCTGCTCACAAAGGATGCTACCTGTACCCCTAATCATAGAAGCCCCTACTACTATCAATTTTGTCTTGTGCTACTCCCACTAGAATGGACCATAGTGCAGTTGTCAGTTTGACCATCTTCCCTCCAGAGCCTTTCCTCATCCATACAGGAACAAGTACATCATACCTGCTGAACGAGGTCAAGAGCTGAGTCTCCTCCAGTGCATCATTCGCGATCCCTTAACTTGCCTTACTTGTAACGCTCTTCTGTCACCGACCAGTGGCTAAAATTGAAATATTTAAACAGGTTGTGACTGCCTGGGAAACCACTTCGAGTTAACTCTCCCCTCCTAGACAGACTGCAGATGTGGCCACTGTTGTTTGTAATGCACCAACTCCCACATTATGCATGTTCCACAACAGATCACCTGGACTGCCATGTCCTGTAGTTATTTAGATATATTTACTGTTTTCAAAAAAATTATTCTCAATCTCTGGAAATAACTGGTGGGAGATATAAAGTGTCACAAATGTTGCTGGGTCAGTCTGAGAGTAGATCAAACATTGAAGACTGTAAGGCTTGAGGGAATGAGTGTGAATATTAGAAGAAAAGAGTAGGAGAATTTTTTTCAGCAATTTCCGGACAGGTCATAATTGCTTATCACCCATAATTGCTGTCTGCTGGAATTACTATCCATTCTTGGTCTTTAAAAGTTTTGTAAGAACTTTGAAGCAAGATAGAGATTGCTCTTATCGAAGCACTTTTTAAAATCTCTGCTGCTTTTTAAATTATGCAAGAGTAATGACAACACAATCAGTTCAAAAGAGCAGACTATGGACAACTACCTAAAACAGATAGATGCCTGACTTAAGTAGACTCTTAAGGTTGCATATCATTGTGTCATCATGACCACCATCTTTCGTAAATAATGGGAGGACCTTTTGGATCACAGCTGTGTTTTTTTTATATTTCCATGGATCTTGCATAATGTAAAAGTAGTTTGATCTTCTCCCTCCTACTGAAGGCACTAGGTTACACAAGTAGAAAAGGTATTACAGTGAAGTTTTGTTATCATTATGATCACTCATTCTTTTCAGCAGCGGGAATCACAGAGCAAGTGCCTGGGTAAATCTTGTCTATCTCCTAAATTTAAGGATGAGGTGTATTTTGACTGTGTTTGACTCTCTCTCAAATCTTCTAATTAATCACAATCCAAGGTTTGAGTAACAATTGAACCAGGCAGCAAAATTTTGTTTGCTGTAAAGCTGTTTGTTTGTTTTTCTTCTGTTTTTGCTAAACTGAATGATGTTATGGATACCAGGCGAACCATTCATCATACTTCAGTTCCATCTGAAATACACTAACATTATACCTTCTGTTGTGAAAAAATTGCATGTCTGGGAAAAGGTATTCAAAGTGTAGAAGCTAATTCAGAAAGTGGTCTGACTTAAGAGTGAAGTGCTTTAAATCTTTGGACAAGACGTCCTCTGTATGACAGGGACAGTTGCAAAATGCTTTTTGACAATGGCTTAGCTGGTTTTTCACTAGAGCAAAGGGGGACATACCTAATTTTTAAAATGCAACATTAAGTGTTTCTAGTCGTTCTCCATTTTAAAAAAATCCCTTCAGAATGATTAGTGATAATTTCATAGCTCACACATATGGATTGGGTTTTGTTTGCTTTAAAGATACATCACCGCAATGAAAATTGGGCTTTAGTTTGTACAGAAAATGAAAATAGAATTTCAATTTGTTCTTATTTACAAGTCTGGTATATAATGGAAATCACACAATGATATTCAGGGGCTGTCTAACTTTCTCTATGGACCAGATAATTGGAACCATTCATTAATTCTCAAGAAGGCATAGTTTTAGGGCAACAGGCAGGCGATTCAGAGGGTATTTGGGGGGAAAAAATGTAATGTCATGGGTATCTGGAATGGACTGCCTGTGAAGGTTGTGAAGGCTTACAACCTTTAAAAAAATATTTGGATGACTACTTCTAATATCCTCGAGTTCTATGATGTAAGACAATTGCAAGAAATTGAGATTGGCACACTTTCAGTGGTAGTTTTGTTGGTGCAGACCTGATGGGCCGAAAGGCACTTTCCACGTTGTATGAATCTATGACTTACGAATACAACATTTGGTTGAAGAGTCAAAATGTGTGTAAGTGAGCAAAAGGAATAAAGTTTCAAAGAAACCAATGTTACACTTTGTGTAAGTAGGACTGCTGTGTCTACCTAGAACATAGAACAATACAGCACAGTACAGGCCCTTCGGACCATGATGTTGTGTCGAACTTTTACGCCAATCCGCAGGTCTATCTAACCTCCACCCCTACCTTATACTCTAATCCATATGCCTATTTAATAGCTGCTTAAATGTCCTTAATGAGGCCGACTCCACTACCCTCTCTGGCAATATATTCCACGCCCCTACCACTCTGAGTAAAGAACCTGTCTCTGATGTCTCCCCTGTATCTATCTCTACTCACTTTAAAACTACGCCCCCTCGAAATAGCTACCTCCACCCCAGGAAAAAGCCTCTGGCTGTCCACACTATCTATACCTCTGATCATTTTGTGCACCTCTGTCAAGTCACCTCTCATCCTTCGTTGTTCTAAAGAGAAAAGCCCTAGTTCTCTCAACCTTTCTTCGTAAGACCTTCCCTCCGTTCCACTGCTCTACCTTCATCCACATGTTTGGTCACCTCTTCAAAGAATTCAATAAGTTTTCTAAGGCATGATCTACCCCTCACATATCCATGCTGACTATCTCAAATCAAACTGTGCCTGTTCAAGTGATCATAAATCCTATGTCTCAGAGCCCTTTCCAACAATTTGCCCACCACTGATGTAAGACTAACTGGCCTAATTTCTGGGGTTATCCTATTCCCTTTCTTGAACAAGAGAATGATGTTTACTCCTCTTGAGTCTTCCGGCACTACACTCGTAGATAGTGAGCATGAAAAGATCATTGCCAAAGGCCCGGCGATCTCTTCCCTTGCTTCCCCATCAAATCTTTGGATAAATCCCATAGGCCCGGGGGACATCTTCCTTACTAACATCGACCTCCTGTAGCCTACCTGCCTGTTTCACACTGTCCTCCTCTATAACTAGGCCCCTCTCAGTTGTGAATACCGAAGAAAAGTATTCATTAAGGACCTCTTCTATCTCTTTACACTCCGTGCACAAATTCCCTTTACAGTCTTTGATCAACCCTACCCTTTCTCTGGTCATTCTCTTAATCCTCACGTATGTGCAAAAAGCCTTGGAGTTTTCCTTGATCCGATCTGCCAAGCTTTTCTCATGCCCCCTTATAGCTCTCTGAAGCTCTTTCTTCAACTCCTTCCTAGATAACCTATATACCTCTAGAGCCTTTTCCATTCCTTGTTTCCTAAAGCATCCTCCTTCTTCTTAACCAGATGGTTGACCTCTCTTGAGAACCAAGGCTCCCGCACTCGACCGCATATTCCCTGCCTGCTAGGGACAAACATATCAAGCACATGCAGTGTACATTCCTTTAAATAATCTTCACCTTTCTATAGTGCTCTTCCCTGACAGCATCTGCTCCCAATTTATGTTACTCAGTTTTTGCCTAACCGAATTGTAATTACCCTTTCCCCAATTATAAACCTTACCCTGCTGTATGTACCTAATCTTTTCCATGACTATTGTAAAAGTATCAGAGTTATGATCACTACTGCCAAAATGCTGTCCTACCAACAAATCTGACAGTTGGCCTGGTTCATTGCCAAGCACCAAATCCAAAGTGGCCTCTCCTTGAGTTGGTCTGTCTACATACTGTGTCAGGAATCCTTCCTGAATGCACTGGACAAAATCCGCTCCATCTAAACTATTACAACTAAAAAGTTTCCAGTCAGTATTTGGAAAGTTGAAGTCACCCATGATTACAACCCTGTGACTTCTGCACGTTTCCAGTATCTGCCTCCCAATCTGCCCCTGTACTTCTCTGCAACTGTTATGGAGTCTGTAAAAATCCCCCAACAAAGTGATTGCTTCTTTTTTGTTCAGGACCTCAACCCAAACTGACTGTAGACGTATCATTCTCGAACTGCCTTTCAGTAGCTGCAGTACTAGCCCTGACTAGCAATGCCACTCGGCCCATCTCTTTTTCCACTCTCCCTATTTTTTTTAAAGCATCTAAACCCCAGAACTTTCAACAACCATTCCTCTCCCTCAGTTACCCAAGTTTCTGTAATAGCCACAACATCATAGTTCCAAGTATTGACCCATGGTCTAAGTTCATCCGCCTTACTTCTGATACTTATGGCATTGAAGTGTACACACTTCAAACCATCCCTGTGTCCACAATTATGTTCCATCGACCGCATTTCTTTATAAACAACCTCATTCCCTGTTGTGTCCATTGGAAGGCTGAATACCTAATCCTCTGAATTATAAATCTGGTTCCCCAACTCCTGCCAATCTAGTTTAAACCATCCCATATAGCTTGAGCAAACCTCCCTCCCAGAATATTTGTGCCCTTTTGTTTCAGGTGGTAACCTGTCCTTACTGTACAGGTCCCACCTTCCCCAGAATGTGCTCCAATTATCCCTCCTACACCAGCCCTGTAACCATGTGTTCAGCTGCAATTTCTCCCAATTTCTTAACTCATTATCATGTGGCACTGCTAGTAATCCAGAGCTAACTGCTGTTTGTCCTGGACTTCAGCTTCCAACCTAACTCCCTGTACTTGTTTTTCACATTCTCACTCCTTTTTCCACCTATGTCATTGGTACCGATGTGTACCATGACTGCTGGTTGCTCACCCACCCTCTTAAGGGTCTTGAAGGCACGATCCGGGACATCACGGACCCTGGCACCCAGGAGGCAACGTACCATCTGTTCATCTCTTTTGCATCTACAGAACTGCCTGTCTGTGCCTCTTACTATCGAATCCCCCACTACAATTGCTCTCCTTTTCTTCTCCCTTCCCTTCTGTGCCACAGGGCTAGGCTCAGTGCCAGAGACCTGTCCACTATGGCCATCCTCTGGTAGGTTCCCCCCACCCCGGCAACAGTATCCAAAATGGTATACTTATTATTGAGGGGAATGGCCACAGGGGATCTCTGCACTGTCTGCCTATCCCCTTTCCCGTTCCTGACGGTCACCCAGCTATATTTTTCCTGTGCCTTGGCTGTGACCACCTCCCTATAACTCCTCTCTATCACCCCCTCAGTGTCCCGAATGACCCGGAGTTCATCCAGCTCCAGCTCCAGTTTCCTAATACGGTTTTTGAGGGGCTGGAGTTGGGTACACTTCTCACAGGTGAAGTCAGAAGGGACACCAGCAGTGACCCTTACCTCCCACATCCTGCAAGAGAAGCATGCAAAAAAAAAGCCTTACCTTACCGGCCCTCCACATTTAATGTTTTGGGTTTAGCAATGCCCGAATATGTCAATTCCTTCCTGGCTCGCGTTCTCTCCACACACCCGCTGCTGAAAACAAGAGGGCGTCTGCTGCACGAGGTAAGCTTTTATACTGGAGAAAAGAAAAACATCCTTACCTTCCCGTCGGCACTTTGGCTCACGCTGCTGCCGCTGAAAACAAGTACATAGTTCCTAAACAGACCTTAAAATGTTCCTATGATCATTGATGCTTAACACAGTTCATGGTGGCAGCTCCCCAGTTGTCAATTCTCCTTAGCACGCTAACCAACGTTTCAGTGATCACTCAGCATTGTTGCAGCAAAGCGTTTCTGTTTTACCTTTAGTCACAACGCATACTCTGAAATCGGCTTGGGCACAAATATTCCAAATGGATCACTTGTTACAGACAGATTGTAAAAATCCTGACCCAAGCAGAAAGTCAGTTGGAGGCTTATTCACAAATGTGACTTTGGTACTTTGTTTAAAGCTACACTAACTCTACAACTATAACATCACATGTAACGTGTCTTCTGCCAACTTGAACCAGTGTTAGCATTCAAAGTCGATCATCGGAAATTGGCTGTATAGTGGAAAAAGGAAGACATAAATTTATAGACAGGATAGTGTCACCCCTGCGTTCAGGATGTCCCATTGTGCTTTATATCCACTGAAATACTTTTGAATTGCAATTTTTAGTGTATTACAGAAAATACCACAATTGCCTGACGGAAGTGTGCAGAAATGTACTGTCTTCAGCAGTAACCTATAAATGATCTAATCTCAGTTTTTTCTGAGTTAGATGACCGACTGAGCCACAGTTCTGGAACTACTAACAGGCTTGATTGTCAAAGAAAGAGAAATCACTTCAAATTCAGACTGTAATGTATGCCTTTTGTGTGTGTTAAGTGAGGACTGCATCAGAATCAACCAGTGATACTTTGTATTGTTAATAAACCTTGGATATTCCTGTCAAAGTTTTTATTACATGAACTGAAGTGTATCACTTCCATTTTTGTCCCTGATTTATGGCATCGGCTGTTCTTCCAGATTTTTAAGGTTTCAAGTAATGGCTCGAGCTAGGAGGGTTACAGTTCAATCAGATTGATCTGCTCCTGCACCACAAAAGTCATGAAAGTCCAGGGATTATTTTATAGTTGAAACTTTCGGCTGGCAATAGGATGCTACTAATTTGAAGTTCAGAATTTCTAGATGAAGAAGCAGAGTGATGAAATGGACAGAGTTATTGCTTCTTGGTGATATCAGAAATGTACAACCTTGGGCGTAAGATCATAGAATCCCTATAGTATGGAAACAGACCTTACGGCCAAACAAGTCCACACCGACTCTCAGACCATCCCATGTAGACCCATCCCCCATAACCTACCTAATCTACACTCTGGTCAATTTAGCGTGGCCAATCCACCTAGCCTGTACATCTTTGGACTGTGGGAGGAAACTGGAGCACCTAGAGGAAAGTCACACAGATGTGGGGAGAATGTACAATCTCCACATCAGTTGCCAGAGGCTGGAATCAAACCCAGGTCCCTGGTGCTGTGAGGCAGCAGTGCTAACCACTGAGCCACTGTGCCGCCCTAAGTTGAAGACAAAGTTGACCTTGGCATGATCAAGTAGTAACATCAGTACATACAAGGCTCATAAATTAAGAATGACCATTTGGATAAAGTACTGAAAGTTAATGCTGCTCATAAGTGTTTTGTGGCATAGATTAATACCTTTTTAAGAAATGCTGAGGGGCTAAGTTTAAAGCACTGTATAATATTCATTGATGGAGTCAGAGTTGACAATAGCAGAAATATCAAATGGTTAACAAAATGACATTGTAGTTAATGGTGACTGCATTCCAAGCATATGAGTGTAGAAATCACTTCATATTTGAGTAGGTTTTATATACCTGGTTGTGAAACTGAAGTGGAAAATGAAAATGTCCAAGTTTTCTTAATGGATAAAGCAGGAGCTTCCTGCAGCAAATAGACTAACCAAACGAAAACTTGTGCCTTAGCTTGTACCATTTCATTCATTTCAGACAATAGGCTTGCATACATCTCCTGGAGAGAATAAAGTTCAGCATGTATATACGTGCCATTAGAAAATGGTGGACTGTTACGCTGTGAATTGTTTAGTCATGCGTATAATACTCAGTTGGGTAAAGTGGAAGGAATTGAGTAAATGTACTGAAAAATACTCAGAAGGTTAGCTGAATAATTAGAATGAATTAGAGGCCTCATTCCAGTTGAAACTTTGGGTGCTGATAGATTTACATGTTTAAAATTAGGTTTTTAATTATCTATTGAAGTATTACACAGTGCTCCAACATTATAACAACATATTGTTTCCATAATCATAATTGAGGGAAGGACTGGACAGGCAACTCAACATTCCAGGGGATGGAGATTACAAGGTGTCGAGCTGGATGAACACAGCAGGCCAAGCAGCATCAGGGAAGCAGGAAGGCTGATGTTTCAGGCCTCTGAAGAAGAGCCTTCCTGCTCCTCTGCTGCTTGGCCTGCTGTGTCCCTCCAGCTCTACACCTTGTTATCTCAGATTCTCCAGCATCTGCAGTTCCTACTATCTCATTCCAGGGTGTAGGATCTTTAGGAGAGCCAGAGGGCAGTGGTGTAGTTATCAGTTAAGGAGTCAATTAATGCAATAAGGAGAGATGATATCTTGGAAGTGTCTTGAAATGAGGCTTTGTGGGTATAGGATTAGGGAGAAATCTAAGATATTTTATAAATACATTAAAGGGAACAGGTTAACCGGTGTTAGACCTCATAGTTTTCAATGAGAGTCCACGTCCAGTGGTAGACTCAGGCAACGTTTATTATGACACAACTTTGTTACAGCTTCAGATCTTCATAGTTTCTAAGTAGCTTATTTTATACAGCTGAAGCTTATAGCGCACACCCTCCTTGTGTACTATTATTTAGCAGATCTGGGTTGCCCAACTGTGATTGGATGTTTGGTACAGCATTTTATGTCAGCAGTTTGCCTCAGCAATTCACTTACTGTCGTGTCCTGATTGAACTGTTCTGCCATGCAAAAAATTGACGGCTGATAATAACTATGCAATAGCTCATGTGTTCTTTATCAGTTAGTTTCTGTACATATGATTTGTTTCACCTTGTAATGATATGGAGGCTGATTTTACTGTTGAAAACTGGTTGCTCACATAATTTTAATTGAATCTTTTCTCGTAATGCTTTTAGTGATTTTTTTGGATATAGGTGAATCTGTAACTACTTAAGCATCTATATGATTGTTTGAAGGATCTTAACTAAAACTTACTTTTTGTATGGTAATAGATTGAGCAAATAATTCACGAGAGATTCATTAATTACATGCAGTGTATAAAGTTCTTATCTACATCTTATGCATAAACAACTGCTGCTACTAGAGCTGCTATTGTTCATCTTGTGAAAACTAGATTAGCAAATGTTTTTCCAAGGTCTCTAACTGCTGTCAACCACATTTTGCTGCATTAGTCATTTTGTGCTGTTCAGTCATGACGTACCTAACTCCAGGGAAAGAATAGGGCCCATTCGGGTCAAAGGCTGTGTGTGAACCTGCAGGATGTTGGAAGTATGTAGCGTGAATACTTCCTTATAGTCTTCACTCTGGAAAAGGAGCACACAGGCATGGAATTGAGGAAAAGGGACTGTGAGGAGAAACTTGCACAGTATGATGTAAGAAATGGGGAGGTATTGATGGGCCTATCAGGCTTAAAATCAGACAAGTCCCCTGATCTGGACAAATTGCATCCCAGGGTGTTGTGGGAGGTGAAGCAGGAAATTTTATAGGCTCTGAAGCAAATTTTTAATTCCTCTCCGGCCACTGGGGAAGTGCCAGAGGTCTGGAGGATGGCTAATGTGAACCCTCTTTGAAAGAGCGATAGAGCTGAATCAGGATATTACAGACCAGTGAGTCTTATGTCAGTGGTTAATTAGGGTAGTCAGTGTGGCTTTGTCAGAGGGAGGCCATACCTAATACATTTGTTAGAATGTTTTAGAAATGTGATCATGTGTGTGGATAAGGGAAGTTCAGTTGATGTAGTTTATATAGATTTTAGCAAAGCTTTTGACAAAATCCCACATTAGATACTGTTTGAGGAGGTTAAAACACATGGAATTGAGGGAGACTTGGTGAGATGGATCTGGCTTAGTAGGAGGATGGAAAAGTAGTGGTGGAATGCTGTTTGAGTGGCTGGAGGCTGGTGGCCAGTGTGTACCAGAAGGATCAATACCGGGACATATTATTGTTCCTTATGTACGTAAGTAATATAGATGAAAATATGGGGGGAATGTTAAGCAAATTTGCAGACAACACCAAGATTAGTAGCATGGTTCACAGTGAAGACAGTGGTTTGGTCAGGTGGGCAGGCCATTGGCAGATGGTTTTCACCCTGATAAGTGCAAAGTGATGCACTTTAGAAGAAGTAACAAGATGAGAGAGTATTTACTGAATGGTAGGACATTGGGTTGCTGACAGGTATAGAGGGATCTTGGGTAATTATTCACAAATCCCTGAGGTCAGCAAAGCATATGAATAGTTATGTAGGCATATGGCATACTTGCTTTCATCAGTCGTGACATAGAGTATATGAGCAAGGAGGTGATGTTGGAGTTGTACAGAGTGTGTATTTAGCTCTGATCACCTCAGTACAGGAAAAATGTGATAGCACTGGCGAGCTGCAGAGGATGGTCATTAGGGTGATGCTTGGGATAGAGAAATTGAACCATAAGGGGAGAACAGGTAGGCTTGGATTGTTTTCTTTAGAGCAGTGCAGAGCGAGGCAGCATATGATTTTGGTGTATAAGATTGAGAAGTATGGACAGGGTGAATACAGAGCAGCTGTGCCCCTTGGTTGAGGGGTCAGTCACAAGAGAATCTCGTTTTAGGGTAACTGACAGGAAATTCAGAGGGGATTTGGGGAAATAAACAGATTTGCTGAGCGGATGGGTATCTGGAATGGACTACTTGGGAAGGTAGTGCAGGCAGGAAACAATACCCCCTTTTAAAAAAAAGTTGGATGAGAATTTCAAACGTCAGAACGCATGGATATAAGACAATTGCAAGAAATTAAGAGATTAGCATACTTTTAGTGATAGTTACATTGGTGCAGACTCGATGGGCCGAAGGGCTTTTCTGCATTGTATGAATTTATGACGTTCTACTAGACTGGATATATGCTATACTTTCTTTGAGGAGTTAGAAAATCTGTTTCTCTTCTCATGTATATAATACAATCACACTAATTACAGTTACTCATTTATCGTCTTTGCATGACATAAAGAGCAGGATTGATGGATAATGTAATTTATACGCAGGGATGCCCAAATATGGTTGAGACTCAGGAATATTATCTGTGGAACATGTTGATCAAGGTTAAAATTTATCAATAATGAATAAATGACTGCGTTAGATTTTGCAGTCCCCAAAGGACCTTCCTTCCCTAGTCCTGAATCCCTTTTCTCTGCAACTGCTTGAGTGTTGTCCAAAAGAAGTTGCTGACTAGCCACAGATGTGGCCATGACAACACCATTGTAAACACATGAACTAATTTTTGTGGAACAGGCCTTGCATACAATCATTGTAAATGTACATTTAGTTTACTGTTACTTCACAAATTCCCTGGTAGAAATTGCATTCTATTTCAAAAGGTTTGAAATTTTGGCATGAATTTTACAGACACTGCCACAGCTTCTAAGCTTTGGGCAAGCACTTACGAGCAATACTTTGCTTTCAAGCTGATTGCTGAGAATATTGATTCATATTATGGGATGACCTAGACCCACACCTGTTCTCCAGAGAATGTCCTTCCACATGTAGTTTGAACATGCAAATTATTGAATTGGAATTGGTTTCTTCTTCTGTCCTGAGGAGGGTATTCCAATTGGTTGAACTGAGTACAGTTGGTTCTGCTGTAACAGGTGCTCTACTAACGTGAATTGGCTGTAATGCGATTGATGAATAGGGAGCATTGTGTCTAAAATGTGAATTTGTGTTGGCTATAATGTGATTACATTGGTGTGCAGAAGAGTATGCATTAACATCACATGATCATTTCATGGACTTTGTTGTGGCGCCAAAAGAATCACCACGCTGGCATCATGTGATCATTTCACGGGCTTTGTCAGGAAGTGCTTTCTGTGAGAGGTACAATACAACGTCCTCCCCCATCAAGTCATATTGACAATTTTTCAAGGTAAAGCATTAAATTTACTTTTGTTATTAGATATGAATTAAAAATTTATTCACGTTGTGTTATCCTTTGTGTTTGGCTTTTGAGTGGCTTTGATTTGGTTTCTCTTTTGGTGGTCTGCCCCAACCCCACTTTTCCCATAGGCCCTGTTATTTCTATAGTGCGATTTTCCATAACGCAATATTGTGTTATAGAGGAACCAACTGTATGTTGATAGCTCCCCTTTTCATACAATCCTGCTGTGCTTTCTGTACTGTTGAACACAATGGTAAACACTATTTTAACCTAAAACTAGTGACCAAGGAAGTAAGCTGTGAATGGTGATCAAAAAACACTTAAATTCTCTGCGTATTCGTCGGTAAAATTATATGAAAAGCAAAGTACACATTAAGATACTGAACAAATTTTAACATTAAGAATTTCTCCACCCAAAGGTGGA
The DNA here is from genome assembly GCF_030684315.1 of Stegostoma tigrinum. Taxonomy (NCBI): domain Eukaryota; kingdom Metazoa; phylum Chordata; class Chondrichthyes; order Orectolobiformes; family Stegostomatidae; genus Stegostoma; species Stegostoma tigrinum. The sequence continues at coordinate 46,328,216 of NC_081359.1, forward strand.
GGTGACCAGTATTTCATTGCCAAAGCCTGAAGCATCTTCAGCTAGAAGTGCCAAATAGTTGATCAATCTCAGCCTCCCTTCTCTGCATCCTACGTTATACATACCGTTTTTCATTAAATTCAGTTCAACTCTGTATGATATAAAGAAGTGGATGAGGGTATGCAGATACAACAAAGGCTAGGGACCCTAACAACATCCTGGCAGAAGTAATAAAGACTTGTGCTGAAGAATGTATTGACCAATGAAAAACAAACTCCTTTAAAACAAGGAGATTAAGCAAGGACTGCAGTTTTTAAAATAATTTTTGCTGGAATACACTCAGTTGTACACAACGTTGCCTTCCCCTGGAACAGTGAAAACAAAATCAGTAAGTATAAGCTGAGCTGATAGGTTCTGAGCCCAAGGGGATATTGGCTTTGATTCATTCCTGACCAAACATCCAGGGCTTATATGGAGTCAATACAGCAGACAACCACCTAGCTTGCAAGAGAAAGCATTGGAAAATCTCTGTCTCTTGTTTTGAGGTACAGGAAAGTCTCCAGTAATAACTAGGGAAGTGAAGACTGCTTTCTCTGCAAAACCCCAGTTAAAGGAGCAATAAAACACCTCTAAAATAATGAAAGCACAAATTCTCATTAAGTGAAACAGACCATTGATGTGCAATGTTCTGAGGAAGGGTAACCCGACCAGAAACACTAACTCTGATTTTCTGTTCACAGATGCTGCCAAACCTGCTGAGCTATTCTAGCAACTTCTGTTTTTGTTCATTGATGTGCAATCTTGTGTCAATGGTGAAGCACTAAATATAAATTGAAAAAAATACAGAAAGAAAGTAACTCAGAATCTTGTGGCTCAGACTGGTGATCTCAAGCTGCTTCCCTGATTATTTATTTTCTTTTCCCACTTTTAATATCCATTAATTGTCCTTTTTTGTGTGTCTGTTTATTAATGTATGGAGTTTGAGTTTAGAGTTAGAGTAATACAGTACAGAAAAGGCCTAAGGCCCATCAAGACTGAACCAACTAAACTATTCTATATCTACACCAATCCCAGTTCCAAGCACTTGGCCAATAACCCTGAAGGCTAAGACATCTCAAGTGCTCATCCGTGTATGTTTTAAAGGTTGTGAGATTACCTGTCTCAACTACTCTGCCGGGTAATGCATTCTAGATTCCCATTGCTCTGGGTGAAAAAAATTCTCAAATTCCCGGTAATCTCCTGCCTTTCACCTGAAAGTTCCACCCCTTTGTTATTGATACTTTAAGGGGACTAGCGACTTTCTATTCACTCTATCCATGCTTTTACATAAACTTTTACAACTCAATTAGATCCACCCTAAGCCTTCTGCACTCTAAATAAAATCATCCAAGTTTATCCAGCTTCTGTCCAAGGTTAATGTACTCCATTCCAGGCAACTTCTACAATCCCACCAATGTAAATATATCCTTCCTCCAGTGCAGTGACCAGAACTACACACAGTACTCCAGCTGTGGCCTAACCAAAGTTTTGTACGACTCTAGCACGACTTTCCTGCTGTTTTAATCTGTGCCATGATTGATTAAAGCAATATCCCGTATGCCTTTTTAGCACTACTCTCATAGAATCATAGAATCTCTACAGTGTGGAAACAGGCCATTCGGCCCAACAAGTCCACACTGCCCCTCAAGACAACATCCCAGCCAGACCCATTCCCCTATACCTGCATTTTCCCATGTCTAACCCATCTAATCTTAACATCCCTGGGCACTATGGGCAATTTAGCATGGCCAGTCCACCTAATCTGCGCATCTTTGGACTGTGGGAGGAAACCGAAGCACCCGAAGGAAGCCCACGCAGACATGGGGAGAATGTGAAAACTCCACACAGTCACCTGAGAGTGGAATTGAACCTGGCTCCTTGGCGCTTTGAGGCAGCAATGCAGTACTAACCACTTAGCCACTGTGCTGCCTCTATTAACTTGTCCTGCCACCTTCAGGGATCTGTGGTCCAACACTCAAGATCCTTCTTCAGAGCTTCCTAGTGTCCTGCCATTCATTGAGAACCCTCTCATCTTGTTACTTCTTTTGAAATGCATCACCTCACCCTTATCAGTTAAGTTCCATCTGCCACTGATGTACCCATCTGACCAATCACTCTATATCCTCCTGTAACCTAAGACTTCCGTCCTCACTGTCAAACACGTTGTTAGTTATTATGCTATCCACAAAATTACCATACCCTCCACATTCTCACCTACATTGTTTATATCCATCACAAACAGAAAAGGACCCAGCACTAACCCCACTGGACACAATCTTCCAGTCTCACAAACAGCCTTCTAGCACCACCATCTGTCTCACACCAACTTGTCAAATTACCCTGGATCCCATGTGCTTTTACTTTCTTCATCAGTTAGCCATGAGGGGCTTTGTGAAAGGCTTTGCTGAAATCTGTATAGACTACATCGACGGGACTACCCGCATCGAAATGGTCATCACCTTGAAATATTCAGCCCAATTTATTAGGCAGGACTTCTCTTTGATAAGGCCATCCTAACGAGCCCTGATGAAGCATTGCTTCAAGTTAACAACTTAGATTTTCGAATTGTCATTGGTTAAAGACAGTTATGATGATACTGTGGCTTTAAGAGGTGTTTCTTGTCCTGGTTTTTCTTAGGAAGAAAGGTTGAAACAGAGATGCTGAGCAGTTTGCTTGGCATTTATTTTAGAAGTTGGAGCAATAATTAATTAACTAATTGCTGGCAAGATGGCAGCAGAGTAAGATACTGCAGTCCTCTGCTTCAGACTTTTACTCCTTTTTGTCCCCCTAGCTTCTAACTTAAACTTACCAGAGATGAATGGAGGAGACAGGAGGTCGTGTGAAATCCCGGAGATTATTCTCAGGCATTGGAGTGGCAAGCCCAGGTGAGGCCTCGGGGTGGCGAGCCCATGGGGGCAGTGAGGCGAATTTAGCTGAGTCTTGGTAGTGAGTGCCAAGCCAGGCCCAGGAGGGATGATGAGTCTGGGCAGATCCCGAGGAATTGGTGTATAGCCTAAAAATCAAAGGATTTTTAGAAGGAAACTTCTCTATTCTTTGTTCTAATTCTGATATTTTATTTATGATTCTATGTACAAGTCTGTAGCAAACATTTCTGTATTCTGTACCTAGATACCCTATACCTAAGATGGTGCCAAAGTGGTGACATTCAAATTTTCACTGCACTCATTCTTGTTCACGTGATGAAAGGCTATTCTGTTCAATTCAATAGAAGCAGCCTGAATGGGTCGGGTCAAGCTCCCACAGAGCCAGGATTTTTAGTTGTTGATTTCTGCAGTAACTGGGGTCTTGAAGCTGAATCTGGAAGCTCCTATTTCTCTCTGTTACAGCTGAAAGCTAGAAGTTGTTTCCTCCTGCATGTGAGAGCCTATGTTACTGAATTTGCCTTCGGCTAGGGATGTGTTTGTGGCATGTTACTATATTGGAACAGTTAAACAGCTATCTATCCTACGTCTTATGGTCTATTATTTTGTTAAGCATTTCGATAGAGTTGCAATTAAGCCAATTATTTTATTTTTATTTTGTCTGTATTTTAACTGTAATGTAAAAATGAAGTGTGACTTTCTTAACATGGAGTACTTTGACCAACCAAATCGCATCTGGAACACAATGCCTTACAGTTAGAAATAAAATAAGAAAGAGTTAGGTTCTAAACCATCTTCTTACATATTTTTGGGGGAGGGGTGTTAATCTACAATTTTGTTTGTAATCACAGAAACATGCTGAACATTGTCTTTCAATCAGAGTTGACCGTCAGGTAAATTAAGGATAAGAAATAGAAAATGCTGTAGAAATGTAGCATCCACGGAGAGAAGAAAAAACTGAGTTAACAGTTTGAGCCCAGTGAATCCTAAGAAGAGTCATTGGACTCAAAATGTTAACACAGTTTCTCTATCCACAGATACTGTCGGATCTGTTGAGTTTCCCCAACACTTTGTAGAGAACAGAGAACATAGAACATTGAACACAACAGTACAGCACAGAATAGGCCTTTGGCCATGATATTGTGCCGACCTATTATCCTAATGAGATCAAAGTATCCTGCATGCCCTACATTTTACTATCCTCCTTGTGCCTATCCAAGAGCCGCTGAAAGCCTCTAAAGTATCTGACTCCACTCCCACAGCTGGCAGCGCTTTCCATACACCCACCACTCTGTGTAAAGAACCTGTCTCTGACATCTAGAACATAAAACATATAACAATACAGCACAGAACAGGCCCTTCAGCTGTCGATGTTGCACTGACCTGTGAACTGATCTGAGCCCAACCCCCTACACTATCCCATCATCATCCATATACTTATCCAAGGACTGTTTAAATGCCCCTAATGTGGCTGAGTTCACTGCATTGGCAGGCAGGGCGTTCCACACCCCTACCACTCTCTGAGAAAAGAACCTGCCTCTGACATCTGTCTTAAACCTATCACCCCTTAATTTGTAGCTATGCCCCCTTGTACAAGCCGATGTCATCATCCTCGGAAAAAGACTCTCACTGTCCACCCTATCTCATCCTCTGTGCATCTTGAATGTCTCTATTAAATCCCCTCTTAGCCTTCTTCTCTCCAATGAGAACAGACTCAAGTACCTCAGCTTTTCTTCATAAAGCCTTTGCTCCAGACCAGACAACATCCTGGTAAATCTCCTCTGCACCTTTTCCAATGCTTCCACATCCTTCCTGTAATGGGGCAACCAGAACTGTACACAGTATTCCAAATGAGGCCGCACTAGCTTTTTGTACAGTTGCAGCATGACATCACGGCTCCAGAACTCAATCCCAATACCAATAACACCTAACACACCGTATGTCTTCTTAGCAGCACTATCAACCTGGGTGGCAACTCTCAGGGATCTATGTACCAAGATCCCTCTGCACATACACACTATGAAAAATCTTTCCATTGACCCGGTATTCTTCCTTCCTATTATTCTTCCCAAAGTGAATCACCTCACATTTATCCGCATTGAACTCCATTTGCCACCTTTCAGTCCAATTCTGCAGTTTATCCAAGTCTCCCTGCAACCTGCAACATTCTTCCACACCGTCCACCACTCCACCAACTTTAGTGCCATCTGCAAACATACTAACCCATCCACCTATGCCTGCGTCCAAGTCATTTATAAAAATGATAAACAGCAGTGGTCCCAAAACAGATCCTTGAGGCATACCACCGGACTCCAGACTGAATATTTTCCATCAACCACCGCTCGTTGCCTTCTTGCAGAAAGCCAGTTTCTAATCCAAACTGCTAAATCTCCCTCAATCCCATGCCTCCGTATTTTCTCCAATAGCCTACCATGTGGAACCTTATCAAAAGCTTTCCTGAAGTCCATGTGCACCACGTCAACTGCCCTACCCTCATTCACATGCTTGGTCACCTTCTCAAAAAAAATCCCCCCTGCACCTTCTTCCAATCACCTTAAAATTATGCCGTCTTGTCATGGTCATTTCCACCCTGGGAAAATGTCTCTAACTATCCACTTTTTCTATGCCTCTTATTGTCTTGTACACTTCTATCAAGTCACTTCTCGTTCTTCTTCGCTCCACTGAAAAAAGCCGTAGCTCCCTCAACCTTTCCCCATAAGACCTGTCTTCCGGCCCAGACAGCATCCTGGTAAATCTCCTCTACACCCTTCCTATGATGAGTTGACCAGAACTGAACACAATTTTCCAAGTGTGGTCTAACCAGAGTTTTATAGAGCTGCAGCATAACCTTGCTCTCTTAAACTCAATTCCTCTGCCATGTTTGTTTCAGATCTCCACTGTCCACAATATTTTGCTTTAATTTGGTGAACCATGAAAATTAATTGGGTATGTCACAAAACAAAAAGTAGAAGAAATCCAGTTTGTCCAATTACTGTCCCCAACAGTCTGCTTGGAATCATTAGGAATGTGATGGAAAGTGCCCTTGACTGTCCTATTCATTGACATAACCAGAAAGATAACTTTTTGTTTCTTACGTTTTGGCCACTGCCAGAGCAACTTCGTTGCTAAATTCAATTCAACATTGAACCAAACAAGCACAAAAGAGGTCCAAAGATGTGCAGGTTAGGTGGATTGGCCATGCTAAATTGCCTGTAGTGTTCAGGGGTGTGAAGGTTATAGGGGGATGAGATGCTCCAAGGGGCGGTGTGGACTTGTTGGGCCGAAGGGCCAGTTTCCACACTGTAGGGAATCTAATCAAGTTACTGCATATGTTACTTAGGGTAATGTCATTGGCCAAACTATCTTCATCTGCTTTATTAATAATGTTCTCCCAATTGATTGCACTTCTGTATTTTCTTTGTGACTCATAACATAAGAACAGAAGAACCAGGAGTAGGTTTTCTGGCCCCTCTGGCCTGCCCCACCATTTAATAAGATCATGACTGATCTTTTTGAGACTCAGCTCCACTTACCTGCCCACTCGCCATAACCCTTATTTCCTTTACTGTTCAAAAATTTATCTAGCCTTGCCTTAAAAACATTCAGCGAGGTAGCTTCAACCGCTTCACAGGGCAGGGAATTCCGCAGGTTTACGCTTTGGGTGAAGACGTTCCTCCTGACCTCAGTCCTACATCTGCTCCCCTTTATTTTGAGGCAATGCCATCTCATCCCAGTTCCACTTGCAGTGGATATAACCCCACTGCCTCCACCTTATCTATTCCTTTCATAATCTTGTATGTTTCTATACAATTTCCCCTCATTCTTCTGCGTTCCAATTAATCCCAGTCTACTCAGTCTCTCCTCATAATCCAACTCTCTCAACTCTGGAATCAACCGAGTGAATCTCCTGTGCGCCCCCTCCAGTGCTAGTATATCTCTTCTTGAGTAAGGAGACCAAAACTGCACACAGTACTCCAGGTGTGGCCTCACCAGGACCCTATACAGCTGCAGCATAGTTTCCCTGTTTTTAAACTCCATCCCTCCTAGCAATGACAGACAAAATTCCATTTGCCTTTTTAATTACCTGCTGCACCTGCAATCCTACTTTTAGCGATTCATGCACAAGGACACCCAGGTCCCTCTGCACAGCAGCGTGCTGCAATTTTTCACCATTTAATACATCCATTTTGCTGTTATTCCTACCAAAATGGATGACCTCACATTTATCAACACTATACTCCATCTACCAGGCCATTGCCCACTCACTTAGACTATCTATATCCTTCTGCAGACTTTGTGCCTTCTGCACACTTTGCTCTATCACTCACCTCAGTGTCAGCTGCAAATTTTGATGTACCACACTTAGTCCCTAGACCCAAATCATCTATGTAAATTGTAAACCATTGCGGTCGCAACACAGATCCCTGAGGCATACCACTTGCCACTGACCGCCAGCCAGAAAAACACCCATTTACCCCAACTCTTTGCTTTCTACTGGTCAACCAACCCTCTATCCGTGCCAATGCATTACCTGTCGTACCATGTGACTTTATCTTATGTAGCAGCCTTTGGTGTGGCACCTTGTCAGATGCCTTCTGGAAAACCAGATACACTACATCCACAGGTTCTCCATTGTCTACCATGCAGGTAATGTCCCCAAAGAATTCCACCAAATTAGTTAAACATGACTTCCCCTTCATGAACCCATGCTGGGTATTCCCAGTGGGACAATTTATGTCCAGATGGCTTGCTATTTCTTCCTTTATTGATAGATTCAAGCATTTTCCCCACTACCGAAGTGAAGCAAACCGGCCTATAGTTACCGTGGCACAGTGGCTCAGTGGTTCGCACTGCAGCCTCACAGTACCAGGGTCCCGAGTTTACTTCCAGCCTGGGGCGACTGCCTGTGTGGCGTTTGCACATTCTCCCTGTGTCTGCGTGGGTTTCCTCCGGGTGCTCTGGTTTCCTCCCACAGTCCAAAGATGTGCAGGTTAGGTGGATTGGCCATGCTAAATTGCCCATAGTGTTCAGGGGTGTGTGGGTTATAAGGGTATGGGTCTGGGTGGGATGCTTCAAGGGGTGGTGTGGACTTGTTGGGCCGACGGGCCTATTTCCACACTGTAGAGAACCAAATCTAATCTAATCTACTTTTTGTCTACTTCCTTTTTTAAACAGTGGCGTCACATTTGCTGTTTTCCAATCTGCGGGAGCCACCCCAGAGTCCAGTGAATTTTGGTAAATAATTACTAGTGCACTTGCTATTTCCCCTATCACCTCTCTTAGTACCCTGGGATGCATTTCAAGGAAACTTGTCTATCTTTAGCCCCATTAGCTTGCCCAGCACTGCTTCCTTAGCGATAATGATAGTTTCTAGGTCCTCACCTGCTGTAACCTTGCTGTTAGTTTTTGGCATGTTATTTGTGTCTTCCATAGTGAAGACTGACACAAAGTAACTGCTTAATGTCTTGACTATTTCCTCATTCCCAGTTATTAAATTGGCCTTCTCATCCTCTAAAGGACCAATGTTTATCTTCACCACTCTTTTACAATTTACATATTTATAGAAATTTTTGCTGCCTGTTTTTATATTTTGAGCTAGTTTACTGTCATAATCTATCTTACCTTTTTCGTTATAATTTTTTTCTGTGGCTTTCTGCTGGCTTTTAAAGATTTCCCAGTCTACTAGTTTCCCACTATTCTTTGCTTTTTTGTATTTTTTTTTCAATCTGATATTTTCCTTTATTTCCTTAGACATCCATGGCTGGCTCTCTCTTTTCCTACAATTCTTCCTTATCACTGGAATATACTTCTGCTGAGCACTGTGAATAATCGTTTTGAAAGTCCTCCGCTATTCCTCAATTGACCCACCATAAAGCTTTTGCTCCCATTCTACCTTAGCTAACTCCTCCCTCATTCCTTCACAGTCTCCTTTGTTTAAGCACAGAACATAGGTACTGGAGTTAACCCTCTTACGCTCCATCTGTATTTTAAATTCGACCATACTGTGATCACTCCTTCCAAAAGGATCCCTAACTGTGAGATCATTAATTATTCTTGTCTCATTACACAGGACCAGATCTCGGATAACTTGCTCCCTCGTAGGTTCCATTACATATTGTTCAAGGAAATTATCATGGATGCATTCTATGAACCCCTCCTCAAGGCTGCCATGACTGACCTGGTTTTACCAATCGATATGTAGATTAAGATCCCCCATGATAATTGCTGTACCATTTTTACATGCATTACCTATTTCAATTTTTATTGCCCACCCCACAATGCCTTATTTGGTGGCCTATAGACCACACCTATCAGTGACTTCTTCTCCCTGCTATTTCTAATTTCTACCCAAATGGATTCAACGTTTTGTTCAGTGGAACCTATATCATCTCTCACTACTGCCCTGATATCATCCTTAAAAATCAGAGTAACACCACCTTCCTTACCTTCCTGTCTGTCCTTCTGAACAGTTTGATTCCCCTGGATATTTAACCCCCAGTCATGACCATCCTGTAACCATGTCTCTGTAATGGCCACGAAATCATATCCATTTACCATGATTTGCACCGCCAACTCATCCTCCTTGTTTTGAATGCTCCAAGCATTCAGGTAAATTGCCCTTATGCCAGTTTTACACCTTTTTGGGTCCTATTACCTCCATTACTTTAGGTCTTGTGTTCTCCTTCCCTTTATCTTTTTTCCTAATGTTCACGTTCTGAAGCAGTCTGTGTTCATATAAAACAAGACAAGGAAAGCCTGCTGTGTTCATCCAGCTACACACTTTGTTATCATGGAAAACATTCAAGCTTAGATTAAATGGAAGCAATTAAATTCATGTTATGTAAGTGCCAGATGATGACTATGTCCAGCAAGGGAGTATCTGACCATCTCCCATGACTTTGAGTTGCATTATGATCACTGATTTCCCTCAACATCAACACTGTGGTGAATATCATCGACCAGAAATTTAACTGGGCCAACCATGTAAATACAATCGCTGCAAGAGTAGACAAGTGTCTGAGAATTCTGTGGCATGTGACTTGCTTCTGACTCCTTAAAGCCTGTCCAACTTCTGCAATGTCTCTTGTCAATGTCAATGAGTTCGGAGGAAGGGTCATCAGACCCGAAACATAAACTCTGATTTTTCTTCACAGATGCTGCCAGAACTTTTCCAGCAGCTTCTATTTTTTTGTCTTGATTTACAGCATCTGGAGTTCTTTCGGTTTTTATCTAAATTGTCTCAGTCAGGAGTGTGGTGGAGTACTCTTGACTTACGTAGATCAGTTCAGTTCCAACAACACTTCAGGTTTGACAGCTTACAAGAAAAACTTGGCACTCTATCCGCCATCTTCAACATTCATTCCTTCCATCATTGGGTCACAGTGGCAGCCATATGTTTATTATACTACATGGCAATAAATACATGGGGACCGCACCAGTTGCAATTTCTATTTCAAGTCTCGTGCAATTCTGGCCTGGAATATATTACCATTCTTTCATTGTTGCTGGGTTTAAAATATTAAATCCATTTCTTTATAGTACGATTGTACGTACACCATATGGACTGCAGTGATTCAGGAATATGGCCAATAGTCAACTATTCAAAGATGATGGGAAAGGAGCAACAAATCCTGACCTTTGCAGTGATGCTGACATTCCAACAAACAGAAAGAAAAATAATGTAACCAATAATCTATCATGTCTTATTCATTTACTGATGAAAAGTGCAGTTAATGTATCTGTTTGATAATAATGCCTCAGACCTCTTCCCTTCAGCAGCCTGTCACCTTTCAGGCAACCTTCTGGTCTGAGAGGGATTTTAAACGTGTGGTGGCCTCTGTTATCTGGTTGTGTTCAGCTTTGGCTATGCATTGGCCTTCATTAAACATAAAATGCATCTCATTTTATTAATAAAGAACAAAGAAAAAAGCTTTTTGCTATTCACCCTGTCTATACTCCTCATGATTTTGTAGACCTCAATCAGGTCCCCCCTCAATCTCTGTCTTTCTAATGAAAATAATCCTAATATACTCAACCTCTCTTCATAGCTAAACCCTCCATACCAGGCAACATCCTGGTGAACCTTCTCTGCACCCTCTCCAAAGCCCTACCACATCCTTTTGGTAATGTGGCGACCAGAACTGCACACAGTACTCCAAATGTGGCCGAACCAAAGTCCTATACAACTGCAACATGACCTGCCATCTCTTGTACTCAATACCCCGTCCAATGCAGGAAAGCATGCCATATGCCTTTTTGACCACCCCATTGACCTGCGTTGTCACCTTCAGGGAACAATGGACCTGAACACCCAGATCTCTCTGTTCATCAATTTTCCCCAGGACTTTTCCATTTACTGTATTGCTCACCCTTGAATTTGATCGTCCAAAATGCATCACCTCGCATTTGCCCGGATTGAACTCCATAATAATAAGAGTATTGTAAAAGAAAAAAAATCCACAAGGCAAGGCTAGTATTTGCTGCCCAGCTCCTACTGCCCTTTAAGAAGAGTTGGGGAACCACCTTAAACCACTATAATTCTGGTGGTGAAGATACTCCCAGAGTGCTGTTACATAAGAGGTTCTGGAATTTTGATCAATAGTGACGCCAAAACACTGTTTGCCCTGGAGGATAATTTGGTTGTGATGGTGTTCGTACATTTCTGCTCCCTTTCCAGGTGTTGGAAGTCATGGTTCATGCTACTGCCATCAATTATATCAATTGTGTAGAAATTGTTTAGCTCAGTATTATATCAGAATGTATGAGAGCACTGAAAATTATTTAATTCCTTGAGTGTTAGGAGGTTATCAGTTATGAAGAGAGATTACATAAATCAGGCCTCTTTTTCTCTAGAATATAGAAGATTAAGAAGTAACCTGATCAAAGTCTTCAAGATATTAGCAGAAAAATATATTGTGGATAAAGATAAACTATTTCCACCAGTTGAATATCCTAGAACCTGGTGCATAACTGAAAAAAATAGAACCAGACCATTTAGAAGACATGCTGACATCATCATCATAGAATCTGTACAGCATGGAAACAGGCTTTTCGTCCCAACAAGTCCACACTAACACTCCAAAGAACATACCACCCAGACCCATCTCTCTTTTCCCTGTGACCCACCTAATCTACACATCGCTGAACACTACAGGCAATTTAGCATGGCAAGTCTACCTAACCTGCGCATCTTTGGACTCTGGAAGGAATCCAGAGCACCCAGCAGAAAAGGGGAAACTGTGCAAACTCCACATAGATAGTCGTGCAAGGTGGGAATCAAATCCAGATCCTTGGCACTGTGAAGCAGCAGTGCTAACCAGTGAGGTACCATTCTGTACTTTTACATTCACAGCGTGGCAAAGGTTTGGAACTCACATCCAGTTGATGCTAGAGCAGTTATTAATTTTAAATCTCAAGATAAATATGGATTTGTTAAGTGACGTATTAAGGGATCTGTGAATAAGGCATGTAAAGTTTGGTCACAGATCAGCCATTCTAGTTTAACAAATATAGGGGGGGCTGAAGGACCTGTTCCTGTTCTTATGTTCAAAAAGAGAAGTTGCTGGAAAAGCTCAGCAGGCCTAGCAGCATCTGTGAAGAAAAAAGTTAGAGTTAACAGTGACCTTTTGTCAGAACTGATGGTAGTTGGGAAAACAGGTTTATATGCAGAAAACAGGGAGGGGGATGAGGTAGGAAGTAAATCATAGAATCGAGCATGAAGAGAGAGAGGAGCAGTTGGATGGACAAAGGAGTGAATAGCGATCTGGCTGGGAGGCTGAATAGTTGTTAATGAGGTCTGTGAGTGACTAACAATAGGTAATATGTAATGGCAGGCTATATGATAACAAGGCCTGGTGTGTGGGGTAGGGGCTGGGACATGGGAAAGTTAGGCCCTAAAATTATTGAACTTGCTGTTGAGGTCAGAGGGCTGCAGGGTCCCCAAGTGGGAAATGAGTTTTTGTTCTTCCAGCTTGCGTTAAGCTTTGCTTGAACTCTGTAGCAAGCCAGAGACACACAACTATTGGCCAAGGTGGTATGTTAAAGTGGCAGGCAACAGGTAGCTTGGGGTCTTTTTCGCAAGCAGAAAGTAGATGTTCTGAGAAGTGATCACCCAATCTATGCTTTGTTCCCCCAATGATTAGAGGAGACCACATTGTGAACAACAAATGCAGTAGATTAGATTCTGGAAAATGAAGTGTTACTTCACCTGGAAGGTATGTTTGGACCCTTGGGTAGTGGGGAGGGAGGTGGTAAATGGGCAGGTTTTGCACCTTTGCCAGTTACAGGGGAAGGTGCAGTGAGGCTGGGGCATTGTATTGGGGTGAAGGAAGAGTGGACCAGGGTGCACCAGAGGGAACAGTCCCTGCAGAAGGCAGGCAAGGGAGGGTTGGGAATATGTGCCTTGTGATGGTATCTCGCTAGAGACAGTGGAAATGGCATGTGATGATCTTCTGGATGTAGATGCTGGTGCAATGGTTGATTAGGGCAAGGGGAACCCTATCGCTCTTGCAGGAGGAATCAGAGGAGGTGAGGGCAGAACAGCAGGAGATAATTCAGACCTGATTGAAGACCCTGTCGACAACTGTGCTGGGGATTCCTTGGTTGAGGAAGAAGGTGGACATTTCAGAGGCTTCCATGTCGAAATTGGCCTCATCTGAACATATGCGATGGAGACAGAGGAACTGAGAGAATGGGATGGAGTCTTTACAGGAAGCAGGGTGTGAAGATGTATAGTCCAAATAGCTGTGGGAGTCAGTGGGTTCATAGTGGGTATTAGTGGACAGTCTGTCCCCAGAAATAGAAACTGAGATGTCAAGGAAGGGAAGGGAGGAGTTAGAGATAGACCAGGTGAAAGTGAGGGCAGGGTAGATATTGGAAGCAAAATCGATTAACTTTTCCAATTCCGAATGAGAGAGGAAAGCAGCACTGATGATATCATTGATATATTGGAGAAAGAGTTGTGGGTGTGAGCTGGAATAGGATTGGAACAAGGAATGTTCCATGTACTCCATAAAGAGACAGGCATAACTGGGGCCCATTTGGATACCCATAGTCACCTATGCTCCTATGTTGCCATGTTCCTCTGTGTGATAAACCACAGGTACTCTCATTATTTCCAATTTTATTTTGGAACTTGATATTAACAGCAGTGTGTTTCAGTTTTGTACTGTCTTTAAAAATATACAAAATGAAAATACTGAATGTCCCCTAATAATGTGTGCTATGTTGCTGGTGATTCTTAAGCAGTGTGTTGAGATTGGCTGCGACCAATTACAAAATATAGATACAAATCCCCTTAATGTGCTGGTAGGGTAAAAATGTGCAAGTAGAGCTAGGCAAAAAGAAGGGGTACGTCTGTTCTAAAACGGTCAGTCATTTCATATCTAACCAAAATGGTCAGGAAAGCAAACAGCTGCTAAATGGTTTGTAATTCATTTGGTGCTTTCTATTGTACGTTGTTGCATGTGGTTTCATTTGCACAGAGCTAACAAATTGCTTTGTAGCTGCACAGAATGTCTAGTCTTGCCTGTGACAGATTGGAAGTCAGGAAGTTTTTCTGTTATCACATTCCTCCTTTATATCGTTGCGTTTATCATAGAACATAGAACAGTACAGCACAGAACAGGCCCTTCAGCCCACAATGTTGTGCCGACCATTGATCCTCATGGATGCACCCTCAAATTTCTGTGACCATATACATGTCCAGCAGTCTCTTAAATGACCCCAATGACCTTGCTTCCACAACTGCTGCTGGCAACGCATTCCATGCTCTCACAACTCTCTGCGTAAAGAACCTGCCTCTGACATCCCCTCTATACTTTCCACCAACCAGCTTAAAACTATGACCCCTCGTGCTAGCCATTTCTGCCCTGGGAAATAGTCTCTGGCTATCGACTCTATCTATGCCTCTCATTATCTTGTATACCTCAATTAGGTCCCCTCTCCTCCTCCTTTTCTCCAATGAAAAGAGACCGAGCTCAGTCAACCTCTCTTCATAAGATAAGCCCTCCAGTCCAGGCAGCATCCTGGTAAACCTCCTCTGAACCCTCTCCAAAGCATCCACATCTTTCCTATAATAGGGCGCCCAGAACTGGACGCAGTATTCCAAGTGCGGTCTAACCAAAGTTTTATAGAGCTGCAACAAGATCTCACGACTCTTAAACTCAATCCCCCTGTTAATGAAAGCCAAAACACCATATGCTTTCTTAACAACCCTGTCCACTTGGGTGGCCATTTTAAGGGATCTATGTATCTGCACACCAAGATCCCTCTGTTCCTCCACGCTGCCAAGAATCCTATCCTTAATCCTGTACTCAGCTTTCAAATTCGACCTTCCAAAATGCATCACCTCGCATTTATCCAGGTTGAACTCCATCTGCCACCTCTCAGCCCATCTCTGCATCCTGTCAATGTCCCGCTGCAGCCTACAACAGCCCTCTACACTGTCAACGACACCTCCGACCTTTGTGTCGTCTGCAAACTTGCTGACCCATCCTTCAATTCCCTCGTCCAAGTCATTAATAAAAATTACAAACAGTAGAGGCCCAAGGACAGAGCCCTGTGGAACCCCACTCACCACTGACTTCCAGGCAGAATATTTTCCTTCTACTACCACACGCTGTCTTCTGTTGGCCAGCCAATTCTGTATCCAAGCAGCTAAGTTCCCCTGTATCCCATTCCTCCTGACCTTCTGAATGAGCCTTCCATGGGGAACCTTATCAAATGCCTTACTGAAGTCCATATACACCACATCCACAGCTCGACCCTCATCAACCTTACTAGTCACATCCTCAAAAAACTCGATAAGGTTTGTAAGGCATGACCTACCCCTCACAAAGCCATGTTGACTGTATTTGATCAAGCCATGCTCTTCCAGATGGTCATAAATCTTATCCCTCAGAATCCATTCTAACACCTTGCAGACGACAGACGTGAGACTTACCGGTCTATAATTGCCGGGGATTTCCCTATTTCCTTTCTTGAAGAGAGGAATTACATTTGCCTCTCTCCAGTCCTCAGGTACGACTCCAGTGGAGAGCGAGGATGCAAAGATCTTCGCAAGTGGCGAAGCAATTGCATTTCTCGCTTCCCAAAGCAGCCGAGGACAAATCTGATCCGGGCCTGGCGACTTGTCAATCTTAATGTTTGACAAAATTTTCAGTACATCAGCTTCCTCTATCTCTATCCATTCCAGCATGCACACCTGCTCTTCAAAGGTTTCATTCACTACACAGTTCGATTCTTTCGTAAAGACAGAAGCAAAAAACTCATTTAGGGCTTCCCCTACCTCCTCAGGCTCCACACACAAGTTCCCTATGCTATCCCTGATCGGCCCTACTCTTTCTTTGACCATTCTCTTATTCCTCACGTAAGTGTAAAATGCCTTTGTGTTTTCCCGGATTCCTTCTGCCAAGCCTTTCTCGTGCCCCCTCCTGGCTCTCCTCAGACCATTTTTGAGCTCCTTCCTTGCCTGCATGTAATCCTCTCTAGCTGAACTTGACCCTAGCTTCCTCCACCTTATGTAAGCTACCTTCTTCCTTTTCACTAGAAGCTCCACCGCTCTCGTCATCCAAGGTTCCTTTATCTTACCCCTTCTTGCCTGTCTCAGAGGGACATATTTACTCATCACTCCCAACAACTGTTCCTTAAACCATCTCCACATGTCTATAGTTCCCTTACCATGGAACAACTGCTCCCAGTCCATGCTTCCTAACTCGTGTCTAATCGCATCATAGTTTCCTCTTCCCCAATTAAATATCCTCCCATTCTGCCTAATCCTCTCCTTCTCCATAGCTATGTAGAATGAGAGAGTGTTATGGTCACTATCACCAAAATGCTCTCCCACCACAAGATCTGATACCTGCCCCGGCTCGTTTCCGAGCACCAAGTCTAGAATGGCCTCTCCCCTCGTCGGCCTGTCAACGTACTGCGTTAGGAAACCCTCCTGAACACACCTTACAAAAACAGCTCCATTCAAATCTTCTGCTCGAAGGAGGTTCCAATCAATATTAGGAAAGTTAAAGTCACCCATTACAACAACCCTACTGCGTCCACACTTTTCCAAAATCTGTCGACCTATGCTTTCTACAATCTCCCTGCTGCTATTGGGGGGCCTGTAGTAAACCCCTAACGAGGTGACTACTCCCTTGCTGTTCCTAATTTCCACCCATACTGACTCAGTAGGCAGATCTTCCTCGACAATGGAAGCTTCTGTAGCTGTGATACTCTCTCTGATTAGTAGTGCTACACCCCCTCCTCTTTTTCCCCCCTCCCTATTCTTTTTAAATGTTCTAAACCCTGGAACATCCAGCAACCATTCCTGCCCATGAGAAACCCATGTCTCTGTTATGGCCACAACATCATAGCACCAGGTACTGATCCATGCTCTAAGTTCATCACTTTTATTCCTGATACTCCTTGCATTAAAGCAAACACACTTTAACCGATCCCTTGGTTCCTTCCCAGGAAAATCCTTCCCACTAGCTGGTCTACCTCTTGCTACTGCCTCACCTGCATCAACGCTCACCTCTGGTATACAGCTCAGGTTCCCACCCCCCTGCCATACTAGTTTAAACCCTCT
The DNA here is from genome assembly GCF_030684315.1 of Stegostoma tigrinum. Lineage (NCBI taxonomy): Eukaryota > Metazoa > Chordata > Chondrichthyes > Orectolobiformes > Stegostomatidae > Stegostoma > Stegostoma tigrinum. Next base: position 46,345,697 of record NC_081359.1, read on the forward strand.
GGAACTACTCGAGCAAACCTTCCACCCAGGACATTGGTCCCCTTCCAGTTCAGATGCAACCCGTCCTTCTTGTACAGGTCCCACCTTCCCCAGAAGGCATCCCAATTATCAACATATCTGAAGCCCTCCCTCCTACACCAGCTGCGTAGCCACGTGTTCAGCTGCGCCCGCTCCCTGTTCCTCACCTCGCTATCTCGTGGCACCGGTAGTAAACCAGAGAACACTACTCTGTTCGTCCTGCTCTGCAGCTTCCATCCTAACTCCATGAAATCACTTTTTATATCCTCAACCCTATTTCTGGCTATATCATTTGTGCCAATATGTAACACGATTTCTGGCTGTTCACCCTCCCCTTTCAGAACTTTATACACCCGATCGGAGACGTCCCGGACCCTGGCACCAGGGAGGCAACATACCTTCCGGGAATCCCGATCTTGCCCACAAAATCTCCTGTCGATTCCCCTAACTATCGAGTCCCCTACCACGAGTACTTTTCTATTCTGCCCCCTTCCCTTCTTTGCCACAGTGTCAGGCTCAGTGCCAGAGAACTGACTACTATGGCTTTCCTCTGGTAGGTCAACACCCCCAGCAGTATCCAAAACGGTATACTTATTGCTGAGGGGAATGCCCACAGGGGATCTCTGCACTGTCTGTCTGTCCCCTTTCCTCCCCCTAACTGTAACCCATCTATCCTCGTCCTGAGCCTTAGGAGTGACCAACTCCCGATAACTCCTCTCAATTACCCCCTCTGCCTCCCGAATGATCCGTAGTTCATCCAGCTCCAGCTCCATTTCCCTAACACGGTTTTCAAGGAGCTGTAGCTGGGTGCACTTCCCGCAGATGTAGCCAGCGGAGACGTGTGCCACATCTCCCAACTGCCACATTTTGCAGGAGGAGCAAGCAACTGCCCTAGCATCCATACCCCACTTATCTGAACACCCACTCAATACTAAAGCAGAAAGCTCACTTCAAGTAATAATAACAAATTAATAACAAACTTATGTTCAATAGAGAAAGTTTAGAATGAACCTTACCTTATTAACTAGGTTAGAGGAGGGCGGCGGGTGGGAGACACTACAGTTGTAGAGTCTCGGGTTAAGCCGCCTTGCTGATATATATGGTCACTGCTTTCCTTCCCGGCTGCCCCTCTGGTCCTCGTCACTTCCTCTGATGCTCCCGCTCCTTCTCTGAAAGAGGAAAAAAAACACCGCTGCCCGCTACCGGTAAGTAATTTTAAAAATAAACTGCTTTACCTTAGCTGCAGTCTTCCGGGTCCGTCTTGCCTCTGCTGCTGCTCGCACTCAAAATGGCCGTTGGCGTCGAAGGGTGAGTATTTATACTCACTGCTTTCCTTCCCGGCTGCCCCTCTGGTCCTCGTCACTTCCTCTGATGCTCCCGCTCCTTCTCTGAAAGAGGAAAAAAAACACCGCTGCCCGCTACCGGTAAGTAATTTTAAAAATAAACTGCTTTACCTTAGCTGCAGTCTTCCGGGTCCGTCTTGCCTCTGCTGCTGCTCGCACTCAAAATGGCCGTTGGCGTCGAAGGGTGAGTATTTATACTCACTGCTTTCCTTCCCGGCTGCTCCTCTGGTCCTCGTCACTTCCTCTGATGCTCCCGCTCCTTCTCTGAAAGAGGAAAAAAAAAACACCGCTGCCCGCTACCGGTAAGTAATTTTAAAAATAAACTGCTTTACCTTAGCTGCAGTCTTCCGGGTCCGTCTTGCCTCTGCTGCTGCTCGCACTCAAAATGGCCGTTGGCGTCGAAGGGTGAGTATTTATACTCACTGCTTTCCTTCCCGGCTGCCCCTCTGGTCCTCGTCACTTCCTCTGATGCTCCCGCTCCTTCTCTGAAAGAGGAAAAAAAACACCGCTGCCCGCTACCGGTAAGTAATTTTAAAAATAAACTGCTTTACCTTAGCTGCAGTCTTCCGGGTCCGTCTTGCCTCTGCTGCTGCTCGCACTCAAAATGGCCGTTGGCGTCGAAGGGTGAGTATTTATACTCACTGCTTTCCTTCCCGGCTGCCCCTCTGGTCCTCGTCACTTCCTCTGATGCTCCCGCTCCTTCTCTGAAAGAGGAAAAAAAACACCGCTGCCCGCTACCGGTAAGTAATTTTAAAAATAAACTGCTTTACCTTAGCTGCAGTCTTCCGGGTCCGTCTTGCCTCTGCTGCTGCTCGCACTCAAAATGGCCGTTGGCGTCGAAGGGTGAGTATTTATACTCACTGCTTTCCTTCCCGGCTGCCCCTCTGGTCCTCGTCACTTCCTCTGATGCTCCCGCTCCTTCTCTGAAAGAGGAAAAAAAAAACACCGCTGCCCGCTACCGGTAAGTAATTTTAAAAATAAACTGCTTTACCTTAGCTGCAGTCTTCCGGGTCCGTCTTGCCTCTGCTGCTGCTCGCACTCAGATCGCAACAGGGCTGAGGGTTCATGTCATTTAGATTTTATTCTCACTAACTTCTGCAAGTTAATTTTCGAGAACTTCCTTTTTTTAAAAGAGTTAACTGTACCTGTACATGCGCTCTGCAATGTGATGTATTTCAACAGCAAAGCTCAACTGTACATGCTTTTAAGCACTTCACTGCATTACAGATTGCATGATTGTATTATTGGAGGCTTTTTACCCAGACCTTTTTGACTACAATGGAGGACTGTCCCAGGTTCCTGACTACAAAATACTCAAGGGCAAGAGACTGTTACAATAACTAGCAAACTTTCCCAATTGCATTGTTTGAAAGTAGTTCTGAATCTTAAGTAGCCTTTAGTATATGCTGCTTTTGCATATATGGTTAACATGTATTATGACCTCATAATAATGATCCATTTTCCACGCAATGCAAACACAGCATCGTCAACAAAAAAAATTGTAATTGCTTCTGAGATGATTATATTAGATTCCCTACAGTGTTGGAACAGGCCCTTTGGCCCAACAAATCTACACTGCCCCTTGGGGCATCCCACCCAGACCCATCCCCCTATAGCCCACACACTCCTGAACACTACAGGCAATTTAGCGTGGCCAATCCACCTAGCCTGCACATCGTTGGACTGTGGGAGGAAACCGGAGCACCTGGAGGAAACCCACGCAAACATGGAGAAAATGTGCAAACGCCGCACAGACAGTTACCCGAGGCAGAAATCGAACCTGGGTCTCTGGCGCTATGAGGCTGCAGTGCTAACCACTGAGCCACCGTGCCGCCACCAAGGCTATTTTGCTTTCTTACAATGACTACAATTAATTCTTTACACAAATGGTGTCATCAGCAGTTCGGAGGAGAATGAATTTGAATTAGAACAAATTAAAATGTTTACTGTTGTATCAATGGAGTACTACTAACTAACAGCACTGTTGAGGCCAAAATCCATAGAAGTGTCTTGTGCTGCTCTTTTTTTTGTGAAAGCAGTGTAGTTAGATGTAGCGACAGGAACATGTTTCAGCGTATGGTGAATTCTTATCATTGGAGGAGGGGACTCCAGTGAAACTTGCACTAATATTCGTTAAGCTTCTATGTTCCTTAGGTGTTTAGTGTTGTAGGTTAATTAAGCATGTTTCCTGAACTCATTGCAGCCTTGGTCAAAACATGAAAAAAAATCCAGAGGTGAGGTGAGAATGACAGTCTGTGACATCAAGGCAGCATTTGACTGAGTGTCTTCATGGAATCAGTGAAATTAAGCCAGTGGAAATTGGGGGGGGGGGGAAATCTCTCCAGTGGTCAAAACCATCCTTAACACACAGGGAGTTGGCTCTGGTTGCAGCCCAGTCATTTCAACCATGGAACATCACCAGTGTGGTGTTTCTCAGAGCACTTCCCAGGCCCAACTATCTACTGCTGTTTCATCACTGATCTTCCCTCCATCATAAGGTAGAAGAGGTGATGTGGTGAACAGTGTTCAGCAGAATTCATACCTGGGTGCAGGTGATGTAGGAAGGATAGAAAGGGAAGCAAGAGAGGAGAGGGAGTGGCACTTTTAGAGTCAAATGGATGTACAGCATGGAAACAAACCCTTCAATTCAGCTCGTCTGTGCCGACCAGATGTCTTATATAAATTTAGTTCTATTTGCAAGCATTTGGCCCATTTCTGTCTAACCCCTTGTTCTTCATACATCCACTCAGGTGCCTTTTTAAATGTTGTAATCGTACCAGCTTTCACCACTTCCTTTGGCAGCTCATTCCATACATGCACTACCCTCAGTATGAAAACGTTGTCCTTTTATGTCTTGCCTCTCACTCACTTTAAATCCATGCCTTCATGTTTTGGACACCCTCCACCTCCCGCTGCGGTGAAAAAAGCTTACTTATTTACTCTATCCATGCACCTTATGATTTTATTAACCTCTAAGATCACGTTATTGGGATTGTAATATAGGCTACCAATAGTCAGCAAGATATTGAGAAACAAATGGTGTAAAGAGGTCTCAGTTATCTGTGAGAATAATAGTGTGGTTATGGTCAGGGATTTTAATTTTCTGAACATTGACTGGTACAGTCGTTGTGTTAAGGGCTTAGATGGAGAGGAACTTGTTAAATGTGCTCAATAAAATTTTCTGATTCAGTTGTGGATGTACCTACTAAAGAAGGAGTAAAACTTGACCTACTCTTGGGAAGTAATGCAGAGCAGGGTGACTGAGGTGTAGTGGGGGAGCACTTTGGGGCCAGTGACCATAATTTTATTAGTTTTAATATAGTGAGTGAAAAGGATAAACTGGGTCTGAAAGTTCTAAATTCGAGGAAAGCCAATTTTGACGGCATTAGAACAAAGAACATAGAACAGTTGCTAATTGATTTTACATTCTTGATTACTGTTTGACTGTTTATACGTTTATAAACACAATGATTATTATGACCCTGGTTTCAGCCTGCATATCTTTAGACGCACGAGGCCACCAGTTTTGGATGTCCTTTTATTTCCCCTTATGGGTAGGTGCCTAGATTGTTTCAAAACAATCTCCTAGAAGAACTTTGCTTGTTCATTTACTCTTTTACCTGCCAACTTGATTCTAATCCAACCAAGGCCAGATTCCCTCCTAACTCTCTATTGCCCTCCATCATTTGTGTATATGTTCAGTCATGAATGTATCACTAATGCTGACTTATTCTAGTGTACTAGAGGAGTTTGTGTTTCAGTTGTCCTGGTCACATCCATCTTGAACACTGCATTTAGTTGTAAATTATAGAGGTAATGGTAAAGTGAAGATTCACCAGAGTGATAACATGGTGCAATGGATTAAATTATGATAGCAGGTTTAATGAATCCCATTTATATTCCAATGAGCATTAGATAGGGTGGACAGTGAGAGTCTTTTTCCGAGGATGGTGACTTCAGCTTGTACAAGGGGGCATTGCTACAGATTGAGGGGTGATAGATCTAAGACAGATGTCAGAGGCAGGTTCTTTACTCAGAGTGGAACGCCCTGCCTGCCAGTGTAGTTAACTCAGCCACATTAGGGGCATTTAAACAGTCCTTGGATAAGCATATGGATGATGACGGGATACTGTAGGGGGAAGGGCTTAGATTAGTTCACAGGTTGGCGCAATATCGAGGGCCGAAGGGCCTGTTCTGTGCTGTATTGTTCTATGTTCTATGAGTTTAAGAGCAATGATTAATGTTTAAAGTTAGAGTTAGGGTGTTTAAAAATTAAATCAAAAGTTATATTCTCACAAAGTGTTGTGTAAAACTGGAAACCTCTCTCAATGTCTTATGATGATGCTGAGTCAGTTGAAACTTTTAGGACTGAGATCAAATTTTATTTGGCAGATGGTTTAAAAAAATCAGGATCAAAGGCACGTCAATGGATTTGGTGTAAGATCTGCTTGTAAGTGGTATAAGGGGCTGAATGGTCCTCTGAGGTGGCAACACAAGTTGTGAGAAGGTCAAATAATTGGGTTGGTTGACAAAGTATTTACCCCCATCTTGCCATCTCAGTAATTAAATACTGAGTTTGGAAGGCCTGTGGGGGATCTTCCCAATCTGATGCCAATTACAAGGCTATTAAGAGGTCTATTAGCACTACTTGAGGATCTCAACATGCTGCAGCCCAATTTCCTGCCTTCCTGGCAGGACAGAGATAAGTGCCTGCCTGTGGGTTGTGAAGCTTCATTTGCTCCATTCTGAAGGCATTTGGAGACATGGATGGCAGGTAAGGCATGTGGCAGCTGAAAGCTCCCCTCCTGCCCTTGCTTCCGATCTCTTGAATCCACCACCCTCACTTTGTGACATCTACACATATGTTAAAAAAAACACTCATCTACCCTCTATTGCAGCCCTTCTTTTCTGTCCAGCCTGAGATTCCAGTGTCAATCTCCAGCTTCTAGAGTCTGCTTGTCTTCTGATTGACTTTACTATTGAGCTTTGTGGTACGCTGAGAATCCCGTTGGTCATCTTTTAAGTGGCTACTTGGATCCTGCACCAGTGGGCTTTCTCGCTGATGGAGATGGCATATTAGATGATCCTGCAGACATCTGCCCCAGACGGTACTGAATCTCTGCCCTTGTCTTAATGTTGTATGGAAAATTATTGACACAGTTAAGTGTTGTGTTATTACATAGATAGGCCATACACTTTTAAAACAGTTACATGACATGGCATCAGAGCCTGGTGGGAATCTGGGACTTATTGCCAATGGGGATGGGTAGAGACATAAAGCCTCATAATATTTAACATTTGCAGATATACATATTACGTTTAGATTTACATATACACTTGTGATACCAAAGCTTACACAGTTATGGGTCAAGTGCTGGAAAGTGGAATTAGAATAGTTTTGTCGTTGGTTTTGACCAACACTAATTTAGAGAGACCAAAGGCTTTTTTTTTCCCCCTATCTTTTAGATAAGGTATAACTCTATGACTTTGACTTATGTGATGTTCCTGTCTGAGGATATGATTAGATTAGATTAGATTAGATTAGATTGGATTAGATACCCTACAGTGTGGAAACAGGCCCTTCAGCCTAACAAGTCCACGTTGCCCCTTAGAGCATCCCACCCAGACCCAACCCCTATAACCCACACACCCCTGAACACTATGGGCAATTTAGCATGGCCGACCCACCTAGCCTGCTCATCTTTGGACTGTGGGAGGAAACCAGAGTACCTGGAGGAAACCCACGCAGACATGGGGAGAATGTGCAAACTCCACACAGACAGTTACCTGAGGGTGGAATCAAGCCTGGGTCCCTGGCACTGTGAGGCTGCAATGCTAACCACTGAGCCACCGTGCCACCCCAAAATCCTGTAAATGTAAATCCTGTCCCTCAGAATCTCCTCCAACAACTTATCCACCACTGACATCAGGCTCTCTCGTCTATAGTTTTCTGGCTTCAAGTATTGGCACCACATTAGTCAACCTTCAGTCTTCCAGGATCTCATCCGTGGCTATCAATGATACAAATATCTCAGCAAGGGGGCCAGCAATCACTTCCCTAGCTTCCTACAAAATTCTAGGGCACACCCGATTATGTCCCGCACCTCACCTTCAGCCACACTCTCAGTGCAATGGAGTCAGTGTAGTGTAGGACTCTAATTCTAAAAACTCCATTATCTCCTTCAGAACAGGAACATTAGTTATTGTATATAATGTAAGTGGGTAAATCAGGAACCCAGACTGAGTAAGTCTGTGCTATTGTAGCAATGTGATTAGGTATTGCTTTTTATACACTTCAAAACATCTATCTCAACAAGCTTAAAATAAAGGGTAGCACTCAGACCTTATTATACAGCAGTGGCGTTTGATCCACGAAACCACATTATGGGGAAGCATGATGTACTACACATGGCTGTACAGAAATGGCAGCCAAGCATAAAGCTATTGTACAGAAGCCGGGAGAAGTACAAGAAGGCTAGGTGCTGTATTAAAGGTTTGCACTCATGACTCTCGTATCTTCATGCACTGCCTTTGACTTGAATGAATAGCAGTTCTGTCTTGCTTATTGTTGCACTATAAATGGGCAATACATTCCTTATAAGGGAATTTGGGTAATTTAGAGTCATAGAGATGTGCAGCACAGAAACAGACCCTTTGGTCCAACTCGTCCACATGGACCAGATATCCTGTATTAATCTCATCCCATTTGCCAGCATTTGGTCCACATCTGTCTAAACCCTTGCTATTCATATACCTTTCCAGATGCCTTTTAAATGTTATAATCATACCACCTTCCACCACTTTCTCTGGCAGCCAATTCGATACATGCTTGGCTGTCTGCATGAAAATGTTACCCCTTTAGGTACCTTTAAAATCTTTCCCCCCTCTCACCTTAAATCTATGCCATCTAGTATTGAACTCCCCAACCCCAGGAAAAAGACCTTGTCTATTTACCCTATTGATGCCCCTCATGATTTTATAAACCTCTACAAGGTTACCCCTCAGCCTCTGACACTCCAGGGAGAATAGCCCCAGCCTAATCAGCCTCTTCCTATAGCTCGACCATCCCAGCCTGGCAACATCCTTTAAAAATCTTTTCTGAACCTTTTCAAGTTTCACAGCATTTTTCCTATAACAAGGAGACCAGAATTGAATACATTATTCCAAAAATGACCTGATCAATGTCCTGTACAGTTGCTACATGACCTCCCAATTCCTATACTCAATGCACTGACCTACAAAGGCAAGCATACCAAACACATTCTTAACTATCTTACCGATCTGTGACTCTACTTTCAAGAAACTATGAACCTGCACTCCAAAGTGTCTCTGTTCAGCAACACACGCCAGGACCTTACTGTTAAGTGTATAAGTCCTGCCTGGTTTTACCTCCCAAAATGCAGCACCTCATATTTATTGAAATTAAACTCCATCTGTTGTACCTCAGCCCTTTGGCCCTTATGATCAAAATCCTGTTGTACTCTGAGGGAACTACACCACACCTCCAATCTTGGTGTTAGCTGCAAACTTACTAACTGTACCTCCTATGTTCACTTCCAAGTCATTTATATAAATGATGAAAAGCAGCAGACCCAGCCCTAATCCTTGTGGGAGTCCACTGGTCACAAGCCTCCAGTCTGAAAAGCTACCCTTGACTATCACACCCTATCTACTACCTTCAAGCCAGTGCTGTATCAAATGGCTAGTTCTTCCTGTATTCCATATGATCTAACCTTGCTAACCACCCTTTCATAAGGAACCTTGTTGAAAACCTCACTCAAATCCAAATTGGTCATATCCACCTGTCTGCTCTCCTTAATTCTCTCTGTTACTTCTGCAAAAAAATTCAATCAAGTCAGTGAGACAGGATTTCCCACACACAAAGCCATTTTGACTTTGCCCAGTCAGTTCTTGCCTCTCCAAATACATGTAAATCCTATGCCTCCAGATTCCCTCTAACAACTTGCCCACCACTGATGTCAGGCTCACCAGTCCATAGTTCCCTTGTTTCTCCTTACCACTTTTCTAAATAGTGGCAGCTCGTTATCCAACCTTCAACCTTCCGGCACCTCACTTGTATTGATGATACAAATATCACATCAGGGACCCAGTAACCACTTCCCTACCTTCCTACTGATCTTTAATTGTCATAACATGTAGCTAGTTAATGAATTTTGAGAACGCAAACAATTTTGTTAGGACAGGTATTAGATTATGAAAGTATTAGTTATCCATTGAATCCCTATAGCACAGAAACAGGCCCTTTGGCCCAAGAAATCCGCCTGTGCACTCAGAGCTTCCCACCTCACCAGAAGCTGCCAATCAGTTGGGGGTAATTGGAAGGTACTCTGATTTCTCAGTTGGAAAGTGATCCCCTTTTCCTCATCTGCTTGGAAGACATTTGATAAGGTGGCAAGAAGTGGGTTAGTATTTCAGACAACTTGCCCAATTATTTACTCTTCGAATAGAAACTCATAGAATCCCTACAGTGTGGAAGTAGGCCTTTTGGCCTGACAAATCCACACCAACTCTTGGAGCACCCCATTCCCCTTTTAACCTAACTAACCAAAAAAAAGGTTCTGTGTACCTGATCGGTAAGGTAACAAGTTTATTTTTTTATTCTTTATTTTTTTAACAGTCTTGAGAATTTAGAACAATGGGAACGGAGTTCAGGGCAGTTGAATGTTCCTCCTGCAGAACGTGGGAGGTAGGGGTCACCACTAGTGCCCCTGCTGACTACATCTGCGGGAAGTGCACCCAACTCCAGCTCCTCAAAAACCGCGTTAGGGAACTGGAGCTGGAGCTGGATGAACTTCGGATCATTCGGGAGACAGAGGGAGTTATTGAGAGGAGTTACAGGGAGGTAGTCACTCCTCAGGTACAAGAAAAAGGCAGATGGGTTATGGTCAGGGGACGGAAAGGGAACCAGCAGGCAGTGCAGGGATCCCCTGTGGCCATTTCCCCTCAACAACAAGTATACCGTTTTGGATACTGTTGGGGGGGGGACTTACCAGTGGAAAGCAGTGGGGCACGGGTCTTTCCAAACTTACCAAATATTGACTGGGAACACGATAGTTAGAGTACTATAGATGGGTCAATTTTTGTCCAGTGTGTGCAGGAGGGCTTCCTGACACAATATGTAGATAGGCCAACAAGGGGCGAAGCCACATTAGATTTGGTACTGGGTAATGAGCCCGTCCAGGTGTTAGATTTGGAAGTAGGTGAGCACTTTGGTGATAGCGATCACAATTCTGTTATGTTTACTTTAGTGATAGAAAGGCATAGGTGTATACCACTGGACAAGAGTTATAGCTGGGGTAAAGGCAATTACGATGAGATTAGGCAAGATTTAGGGAGCATAGGATGGGGAAGGAAACTGCAGGGGATGGGCACGTTAGAAATGTGGAGCTTATTCAAGGGAAAGCTCCTGTGTGTCCTAGGTAAGTATGTACCTGTCAGGCAGAGAGGAAGCTGTAGAGCGCAGGAGCCGTGGTTTACGAAGGAGGTGGAATCTCTGGTCAAGAGGAAGAAGGCGGCTTATGTTAGGATGAGATATGAAGGCTCGGTTAGGGCGATTGAGGGCTACGAGGTAGCCAGGAAAGACCTAAAGAGAGAGCTCAGAAGAGCCAGGAGGAGACATGAGAAGTTGTTGGCAGATAGGATCAGGGTAAACCCTAAGGCTTTCTATAGGTATTTAAGGAATAAAAGAATGACGAAAGTAAGATTAGGGCCAATCAAGGACAGTAGTGGGAAGTTGTGTGTGGAGTCAGAGGAGATGAGGAAGCACTAAATGAATATTTTTCGACAGTATTCACTCTAGAAAACGACAATGTTGTCGAGGAAAATACTGAGATACAGACTACTAGACTAGGTGGGATTGAGGTTCACAAGAAAGACGTGTTAGAAATCCTACAGAGGGTGAAGAAGATTGGTAAGTCCCCTGGGCCAGGTGGGATTTATCCTTGGATCCTCTGGGAAGCCAGGGAGGAGATTGCTGAGCCTTTGGCATTGATCTTTAACTCGTCATTGTCTACAGGAATAGTGCCAGATGACTGGAGGTTAGCAAATGTAATTCCCCTGTTCAAGAAGAGGAGTAGAGACAACCGTGGTAATTATAGACCAGTGAGCCTTACCTCAGTTGTTGGTAAAGTGTTGGAAAAGGTTATAAGGGATAGGATTTATAATCATCTAGAAAAGAATAAATTGATTAGGGATAGTCAGCATGGTTTTGTGAAGGGAAGGTCGTGCCTCACAAACTTTATTGAGTTCTTTGAGAAGGTGACCAAACAGGTAGATGAGAGTAACCCGGTTGATGTGGTCTATATGGATTTCAGCAAGGCATTCGATAAGGTTCCCCACAGTAGGCTATTGTACAAAATGTGGAGGAATGGAATTGTGGGAGATATAGCAGTTTGGATCAGAAATTGGCTTGCTGAAAGAAGACAGAGGGTGGTAGTTGATGGGAAATGTTCATCCTGGAGACCAGTTACTAGTGGTATACCGCAAGGGTTGGTGTTGGGTCCACTGCTGTTTGTCATTTTTATAAATGACCTGGATGAGGGCGTAGAAGGATAGGTTAGTAAATTTGCACACGACACTACGGTCGGTGGAGTTGTGGATAGTGACGAAGGATGCAGTAGGTTGCAAAGAGACATAGATAAGCTGCAGAGCTGGGCTGAGAGGTGGCAAATGGAGTTTAATGCAGACAAATGTGAGGTGATGCACTTTGGTAGGAGTAACCAGAATGCAAAGTACTGGGCTAATGGTAGGATTCTTGGTAGTGTAGATGAACAGCGAGATTTCGGCGTCCATGTACACAGATCCTTGAAAGTTGCCACCCAGGTTGACAGGGCTGTTAAGAAGGCATACAGTGTTTTAGCTTTTATTAATAGAGGGATCAAGTTCCGGAACCAAGAGGTTATGGTGAAGCTGTACAAAACTCTGGTGCGGCCGCACTTGGAGTATTGTGTACAGTCTGGTCACCGCATTATAAGAAGGATGTGGAAGCTTTGGAAAGGGTGCAGAGGAGATTTACTAGGATGTTGCCTGGTATGGAGGGAACGTCTTATGAGGAAAGGCTGAGGGACTTGAGGCTGTTTTTGTTAGAGAGAAGAACACTATGGGCAATTTAGCGTGGCCAATCCACCTAGCCTGCACGTCTTTGGACTGTGGGAGGAAACTGGAGCGCCCAGAGGGAACCCACACAGACGCCAGGAGAATGTGCAAACTCCACACAGAATGTTGCCCAAGGGGGAATTGAATCCAGGCCCCTGGCACTGTGAGGCAGCAGTGCTAACCACCAAACCACCATGCTGGCCTCGTAGTATACAAAGTTCACAACTTATAAAAGATAGTCAGTCTGGAACGACCAAAAGATTGCGTTGTTTCCGTATTCTTAGAATTGAGAAAAAAAGGAAATAATTTATTTTAATTTAGAATTGATGAATGTTAAATATCATTTGATACAATCAAATGTCAACTTATTTGCATACAAAAGCTTTCAGAAATAGAATTGAACCGACACCAAACCAACAAAATTGAAAAACTGATTGTATTTCAGGAAGCGGGAACTACTCGATACAAAATATAAATTCTTGGAAGGTGACCATTGCACAAGCAGACCCAACTGACAGGGGCTTTCTGCCTTAAGAAACACTTGTTCTACACCTTTTAAAGTGCAGAATTGGATATCCGTTATTGTCATGTGTGTAGTGATTTCAAACAAAATTCAAATATACTTTTTATAGGCTCACAGAAGAAGTTATAGTCATAGAGATGTACAGAACCAAAATACACCCTTCGGTTCAACTCGATATCCTAAATTAATCTAGTCCCATTGCCAACATTTAGTTCGAGGGTTAAATGATCTGGAATTATTAGAAGTGACACCTTCTGTACGTGGATACTTAGTACTACCTTGTTTAACAGATCAGAAGCAGACAGGATTCCACAAGCATCATTCCCTTCTTTTTGGCATGTGCTGAATTAGGCTTTTTAATGTATTATATCCCCATTACTAAACTCATCATCCTAACCTTCTTGTGAAAGTTAGTTGATGAAGTTTGCAAAATAGTAGACCACAAAGGCTTCATGACTGTTTTTAATCACAGCAACTTAGCCATTCACATGCTTAATTATTGACGTACAATGTCAGCAGTGTGTAAATGTACAAGATGCATTGTACCAATTCACCAAAACTACTTCAACAGCAGTCTTGAAACCCACAACCTCTACGTAGAAGACCAAGGACAAATCATGGCAACACTACCACTTTCAAGTTTTCCTTCAAGCCACATAGCTTCTAACTTTTGACCTTTGTCACTGTTGTTGGGTTAATGTCCCGGAATTCCCTCCCTAATAGCACTGTGGTTGGAAGTACAGCTGCAAGACTGCAGTGGTTAACAAGGGAGCCGACTGCCACCATTTCTAGGGAAATTGATGATAGGCAATAAATGTTCTGAAGGAATAAGAAAAACCTGGACATGCAACTGTACATATCCAAAAACGGTCACTGAAGTTTTTTTCTGTCTCTCCGCAGGAACACTGAACTTCCTTAAGACACCATTATTACCATAAAAATTAAATATCCAATTCAGTACAAATAACAGATCATACTTGAGACTGTTTTAGTCCAGCATAGCAGATAAGGGAACAGGTTCTTGAGTAGATTTTTAGCTCACATGGTGTGGTTGGTTCACTTGTCGAGCTGGTTTGTTAGTTCACAGACATTTCATTACCATGCTTGGTAACTTCATCAGTGCAGCTTCCGATGAAGCGCTGATGTGGTTTTCCCACCTGGTATTTAAACTCTGGGGTCTGTTGGAGTTGATGACCTCATTCTGTTTTTCCTTTGCAGTGGTGTATGTCTAGGGTCTAATCTTACATGTTTATTGATGGCCTTCTTGGTGGAGAACTAGGCCTCTAGAAATTCCCATGCTTATCTCTGTTTGGCCTGTCCTAGGATCCTGATGTTGTACCAGTCAAACTGGTGGTTCTCATGATCTGTGTGAATGGAGGTACATGAGTATTGGTCATGTTTTTTTGTTACTAGTTAGTGTTCATTAATTCTTGTGGCCAGTTTCCTTCCTGTCTGTCCAATGTAATGTTTGTTGCAGTCCTTGCAGGGAATCTGATATATCATGTTGGGTCTGACAATATTGGTCTTTGGTTCAACTTTGCAATTGGCGTAGAATAGATGTAGGTTTGTGTACTACTCTGATGCCCAATGGCTGTAGGAGCCTTGTTCAGATATGTTTTTGATATACTGTAACGTGGCGAGTTTGTCAGGGCATATTGTATCTTCCTGTTGTTTGTGTGATAGACATCGTCGGATGCAGCAGCTCAGGTATCCATTATCCTTAAATACTTGGTAGAGGTATTTTTCTTCTTTTTGGTGTAGTTCCAAGTTGCTGCAGTGTGTTGTAGCTCATTTAAATGGTGTTTTCATGCAACTTCATTTGTGGAAGTTGGCGTGGTTACTGTTGCAATTCAGGACTTTATCTTTGTGCGTGGCCTTTCTGTGTACTTACATCAGAAAATCCCTGTTGGCCCTACATTCTACCATGACATCCAGGAATGGGAGCAATTCATTCTTTCTTTTCTTTTTCCCTGGTGAATTTGATATTAGTTAGCATGTCTTCCTCTAGTTTAGTCCATTTGATGATGACTAAAGTGTCATCCACGTATCGGATCCATAGTTTAGGTTGGATCTGCGGAAAGGCCATGCTTTCAAGTCTCTGCATCACTGCTTCTGCTGATAGCCCGGAGATAGGTGATGCCATAGGTGTTGCATTGATTTGTTCATAGATTTGGCCTTTAAGGGTAAAGTGGGCCGTGAGGCATAGGTCCAGTAATTTCAGCATGTTGACTGTGGACACTGTCACTCGGGTCTTGTTCTTTCAATAGTGTTGCTAGTGTTTCTCTTGTCGGTGGTATGTCAATCAATATGAATAGGGCAGTAACGTCAAAGGACACCATGGTCTCATCTTCATCTATTTTTATCTCTTTGAGGGATTTGGGGAGCTCCTGGGCTGAGTGGATTGAGTGGGGTGACTTGGTGGTTTAGTCGAGGTGCTTTAGCCTTGTTTGTAATTTCTGGCTAACCTGTATGTTGGTGTGCCTGGGAGGGAGACTATGGGTCTGAGGGGTACTTCCCATTCGTGTGTCTTTTGGGAGGCCATAGAATCGGGAGGGCTTTTGTCTCTTCAGGTTTCACTTTAGGTAGCTGACTTTGCTGATTTGTCCAGTCTGTTTGAGTCTCTTTAGCGCGTTGATTGTTTTATTACCTAGTTGCGGTGTCAGGTCTATTTGGACGTGCTGGTATGTATTTGTGTCTGCTCGTAGCATCTGTGTTTTAGTCCCATTTGATTAGTATTACTGTCATTCATCTTTTGTCCGCTGGTAGGATTATGATGTTTTTGACTTTTGTCAGGCCTTCTGTGGCCTTCTTTTCTGAAGTGCTGAGAGTGTTAAGTTCGTTCCTTCCGGTCAGTATCAGGACCACTGTCTGTTCTATGGCTTGTTGTGTTTCCTCATTGATGCTGTTGGTCTTCAGTGTAGATTCTAATGTAGCTGGGAACTGTATCCTGTTCACATCTCTGTGGTTGTAGTTAAGTTCACGTATTAGAACAGTTTTCTCTGTGTTTGTTAGTTTCCTGCCTGAAAACTTTCCTATCCAAGTATCTGATCTTTGGTTGTCATTTTGGTGCGTTAGTTTGGCTAACTTTTCTTGTAGGATCAGTCTTTTCTTGGTTCTTGTTATTTGTTGACTGATATTAATGGATCGCTTTAAGTCTGCTGTCCACTCTAGGTTGGTTACATCCAGGAATAGGGTTTTTGGTGAGTAATTTCCCTGTCATAACTGTGGAGCCAGTTGTGCATGTCGTCACCCATCATCTTCACCATTCTGTGGCCATTGTGTCTCACCTTGATTATTAGTAAAAAATTTAAAATCCATAACTAGGGATGAGATTGTGGAATACATAGAAGTGTGTGGTAAAATAGAGTGGAGTCAGCACACCTAGTGAAGGGGAGGTCATGTCTGACAAATCTGTTAGAATTCTTTGGGAAGGTGCTGAGCAAGTTACACAAAGGAGGGCCACTATACATTATCTGAAGCAGGGTCCCGACCCGAAACACAAGCTTTCCTGCTCGTCTGATGCTGCTTGGCCTGCTGTGTTCATCCAGCTCTACACCTTGTTATCTATTGAAAGGACAGGCAGATGGATAGATGGGGGCAGAGTTGCCATGTTAGTAAAAATTGTACTTAAATCCATAGCAAAAAGTAATATAGAGTTCAAAGACATAGAATACATGTGGCTAGAGTTAGGGCCAGCCAAGGGAACATAAAACCCAAAAGGACTGGCTTCCTAGCAAAAGTCCGGATATGGGAAGAAAATAAATCAGGAGTTAGTGTCTTCCTGAAATGTGTTTTCTGTTACAATATCATAAAGGTCTTCAATATGCAGGTGAACTGGGAAAATCAGGTTGGTAGCGGATCTGAAGAAAAGGAATTCATGGAATGCCTATAAGATAATTATTTTGGGAGCAGCTTGTGGCAGAGCCCACTAGGAAACAGGAAATTCTGGATTTAGTAATGTGTAATGAGGCGGACTTGATTAGGGAGCTGAAGGTGAATGATCCCCTAGGGGGCAGCGACCATTATATGATGGAATTCACCCTGCGGTCTGAGAGGGAGAAGATTAAATCAGATGTAATGGTATTGCAATTGAGTAATGGTAACTGCAATGATTGTAAAGAAGTAGCTGGCCAAGGTTGATTGCAAAGGAAGCCGAGCAGGGAAGACAGTGGAGCAGCAATGCAGAAGTTTCTGGGGATAATTTGGGAGGCACAGCAGGAATTCATTCTGAGGAAGAAGAAGCATTAAGTGGAGACTGAGGCAACTGGGCCCACAAGGGAAGTCAGGGATAGCGTAAAAGCAAAAGATAAAGCAGACAATGTGAAGATTAGTGAGAAGCCAGAGGGTTGGGTAACCTCTGCTGACTTTTAAAGGTTTACTGAAAAAGCAATAAAGAGGGGAGAAGATGAAATATAGAGTAAGCTTGCTAATAATATAAAAGAAGACTGTAAGAGTCTTTTTTTATATATATCTAAAAGGTAAGAGAGAGGCATGAGTGGACATTGGACAACTGGAAAATGAGGCTAAAGATGCAATAATGGAGTACCAACTAATGGCAGAGGAACTGAATAGGTATTTTGCATCAGATAGCATAGTGAAAGACATCAGTAACATAACTTCAAGAGAGTCAGGAGACATGGTTCTTTACGCAGAGAGTTGTGAGAGCATGGAATGCGTTGCCAGCAGCAGTTGTGGAAGCAAGGTCATTTAAGAGACTGCTGGACATGTATATGGTCACAGAAATTTGAGGGTGCATACATGAGGACCAATGGTCGGCACAACATTGTGGGCTGAAGGGCCTGTTCTGTGCTGTACTGTTCTATGTTCTATGTTCTATGTGTAAATTTAGTGACCAATGGTAAGGAGATGGTACTAGGGAAGTCTGTGGAAAGATAAATCACCTGGACTGGATGAACTAGACCCGAGGGCTCTGAAGAAGAGAGCTAAGGAGATTTGGGAACCATTGGTGGTGATCTTTCAGGAATCACTGGAGTTAGGAAGGGACTTAGAAGACTGAAAAGTGGCTACTAAAACACCCCTGCTTAGGGAGGGAAGGAGGCAGAAGACATTGAAGTATAGGCTAGTAAGTCTGACCTTGGTCATTAGTAAAAAATTTAGAATCCATAACTAGGGTTGAGATTGTAGAATACATAGAAGTGCATGGTAAAATAGAGTGGAGTCAGCACACCTTCGTGAAGGGGTGGCCATGCCTGACAAATCTGTTAGAATTCTTTGGGAAGGTGCTGAGTAAGTAACACAAAGGAGAGCTAATTTTCACTATCTATTTGGATTTCCAGAAGGCCTTTGAAAAGTTGCCACACAGGAGGCTGCTAAATAAGATAAAAACCATCGTGTTAGGCACAAGGTACTGGCATGGATAGAAGATTGGCTGCCTGGCAGAAGGCAGAGAGTAGAGATGAAGGGGTCTTTTTCAGAATGGCAGCAGGTGATGACTGGAGTTCCACAGGAGTCTGTGGTAGAACCACAATTATTCACGTTATACTTCAACGATCTGGACGAATGAACTGAAGGCATTGTCGCTAAGTTTGCAGATGACAAGGATCGGTTGAGAGACAGGTAGTATTCAGTTGGCGGGATGGCTGCAGAATGAATTGGACAACCTAGGTATGTGAAGTAACAGGTAGAATGCTCTGTGGCAAAATGTAAGATTATGCACCTTGGTAGGAAGAATACAGGCATCGACTATTTTTCTAAATGGGGAAAGGCTCTAGAAATCTGAAGCTCAAAGGGACTTGGGAGTCCTAGTTCAGGATTCTTTTAAGATTCACGTGCAGGTTCAGTTGGTGGTGGGGAAGGCAAATGCAATATTGGCATTTATTTGAAGAGAGCTAGAAATGATTGCCAACTTTAAGTACATTTAAGCCATCATCGGACAGGCACAGGGGCGTACATGGAATAGTGTAGGTTAGATGGGCTTCAGATCGGTGTGACAGGTCGACACAACATCGAGGGCCGAAGGGCCTGTGCTGTGCTGTTATGTTCTATGTTCTATGATCAGTGATGTACTGCTGAAACTGTATAAGGCTCTGGTCAGACCACATTTGAAACACTTTGAGCAGTTTAGGACCCTGTATCTAAGGAAAGATGTGCTGGTATTGGAGGTGGTCCTGAAGAGGTTTACAAGACTGATTCCAGGGATGAAGGGCATATCATTATGAGAAGCAGTTGAGTACTCAGGGTCTGTACTCAGTCGAGTTTAGAAGGATGGGATGGACCTCATTGAAACTTATAGGATGCTGAGAGGCACGGATAGAGTGGACGTGGGGAAGATATTTCTGCTGATGGGAGAGGCTAGGTCGTAGGGCAAGGGCACAGCTTCATGGTGAAGGGACAACCCTTTGGCATTGAGTTGACAAGAAATTTTTTTCAGCCAGTGGATGGTGACTGGAGCTCATTTGCAGGACAGGGTTGTGAAGGCCAAGTAATTGAGTGTATTTAGGGCAGAAATAAATAGATAGATCCTTGATTAATAAGGAGATCAACGAATGTGGGGAGAAGACAGGAGAATGGGGTTGAGAAACTTATCAGCCACGATTGAATGGAAGAGCAGACCTGATAGGTCTTATGGTCTACATTGCTAAGGTACATAACTACCTGAGCTATCACGCAGCTGTAGTTAATCTTTATGAACTTTGTAATATCATTACTGGAAAATTTAATGTCCACTTAAAACTGTTAACTTCCAGTTGTCCAAACCAGTGCATAATACTGCAACTAAAAGGCCAGTCAGCCAAAAAGTCTGTCAGTGTGTGTGGGAATTACATCTTCAGATCAGCTTCTCTAAACCATTTGTAATAAAGATAGTTCAATTTAAAGCATTTCCAAAGTTAATTCTGGCCGAAAAGGGACATTATTAGGGAGTTAACAGAATGGAAGCATTGTTTTGAAAGAATACTGCAGTCCTCATGGCATCTCAGTGGCTGCTTATTGAACAAGCTCTTTGTTAGGTTAAGCCTGCCTCTGAAGCAATGTAAAAAGTACTAGGCAGTGCTGTGAGGCAATTGAGAAATGACTGGCAGTTATAGAGGATGATAGTTCTTTCTAAGTAATTGTGGTTGACAGTTGCAGCCTCACAAGCACAAAGTGGTCTGGTCTACACTTGCTCCTCCCTTGTCTCTTCCCTATGCTCAGTTGCTTGGTCTGGTGGTTGATTCTGTTAGGGAGTATCTCCAGATAAGGGAAAACCCAGCCTGTGGTTTAAGATTAATTTACGCACCAGCTCAGCAGCTCCTATTGGTCCCAAACAACTATGTCAAGGTGGCAAGCAGACTTCATTTAATGGAAAATGTCTATTCATCCCGAATATGAAACTGAGTAGAAAAGACAGCAGAGAGGAAGCAATTAACCTACATCTAAATAAATCTCAAAATTTTGTGTGGGAAATTGTAGTACATTGAAAAGAGAATTTGCACTGACTGGTTGTTTCTTTTTTAAACTGATGAAGCCACATGCTTTTGGGTACACAGGAGAAGGAGATGTTTGGGTGGATCCAAAGAAGTGGTTCTGACAAATGACATTTCTTTCAATTGTTCATGAGGAATTATTTACTGCCTGTAACTTAGTCTGTCTGATTATGTTTCTTTATGGTGGAAGAGTGTTCTGCCTCAAAGACAGAATCAGATATAATAATCATGACACACATACATACTTGCAGACTGGCAATCCTATTGATGTGTCTGGCACTTGATAGGGCTATTATTTACATTCACATCATCTTTCACCCATTGCTCATTGTAACATATTGCTAGTCGTATACATTGTGTATTAGAATTAAATGCTTTGTTCAGTTTTTGTGAAATGAGCATTATATACAACAATTAATATTATCCAACCAGAGGTTGCTGAGACATTGCTCATCTGCATACAGGCAGTGGACTTCACAGTCAGCGTGGATGTAAAGGGCATTGTGGAAGACCATGCCTGGTGCTGAGCAGGAAGAAAGTCCTCTAACCAGAGGTTGCTGAGGCATTGTTAAATTTGTAAATTATAATGATTTCCTTCTATGAATGGGGTACATTTTTGTAATTTAAAAAAAGGACACAAACCCCACAGACAGTGCTTACCTCCCAGTTGTTCCAGTCCTCTGTCATGGAGGTTTTAGATGACAGCATGAGGAGAAACTGAGCCTGTTGTTGTCTTTGGGTGACCTGACCAAGTTTGTAGGAAAAAATAGAACTCCTGGAAGTGATGGCTTACCAAATAAATTGTATTTGATTCTCCAGGACCTGCTGGAGGTGTATGAGAGTACGTTTTGGATAAGTACCATGAGCAAATCCACAAGGAAAGGTATCATCTCCTGCATCTACAAGTGGAAGAGGGAGAGGGAAGAAATTTAAAAATTGTCCGCCAATATCATTGCTGAATGCAAACTACAAAATACTGCCTATGGTCATTTCCAACAGGGTCTGCTGTGGGATTGGTGATTCACCCTGACCAAACCTGTGCTGTACTAGGCAGGTTGATCTCTGAGAGTCTTATGGTCCTCAGGACTATGCTCGCCTATTGTCAGGACAGGGATTGAACATCTGTGTCATCAGCCTGGACCAGGAGAAGGCCTTTTACAGAATATCTCACACCTATATGTGAGACGTGCTGCCCAAAATGGGCTTTGGGGAGGGAATCTGCAGTTGCATCCATCGGCCCTGCACCGGGAGGTGATGGGCGAGCAAAATTATCATTACGTTCCTGGGGCCGTGGTTTGAATCCCGACATGGCAGATGGTTGAATTTGAATTCAGTAAAATGTCTGGAATTAAGAATCTAATGATGACCATGAATTCACTGTTGATTGTCTGGAAAAACACATCTGGTTCACTGATGTCCTTTTGGGAAGGAAACTACCATCCTTACCTGGTTAGACCTACATTATGTGACTGCAGACCCACAACAATGTAGTTGACTCAGAACTGCCCTCTGGGCAATTAGGGATACGCAATAAATGCTGCCTGGCCAGAGATGCCCTCATACCGTTAATGAATAAAGAAAAAAATACAGTATTGTTAAAGCAGCTCTCAATTGATGGGTGAGAATCTGAAAGCTGATCCAGAGTCAGGCAGGGCCACCCACACTCCCCTGCCTTGTTCGTGTGTTGTATTGAGCCCTTTGCTGATTCCATCAGGAACGATGCAAGCCTGAGAAGGGTGACTATTCCAGGTATGGGAGACCAGCAGGTTAAAACCTCCCTGTATATGGATGAAGTTGCCATTTTCTGCTCTGATCCGCTGTCAGTGTGCAGACTCAGGTGACAGGGTAAATCAAGGCAACAGTGAGGAAATGTTCTTTGGGAACTGGGCTCACCGATCGTCCAGGACACATTTCCTGAAAATGCTTTGAATATGATTTGGAGAGGCCAACACTTGCACAAAATCTTGGCAGGAACACACTGCCAAAGCTCAGCAGAAACTGGTCCTTTGGGAGCACTGCTCCCTGTCCATTGTGGGTAGAAACCTGGTCATCAGATGTGAGGCATTTTCTCTTTTGTACATAGCACAGGTGTAGCTCATTCCCCCGAAACTGCCATTTGAGTCACCCAACCTATCTCCCATTTCATCTGGAAATCTAAGACAGACTGAGTCTGTAGAGACTCCATGTACAAAACTCTGGATGGGTGGCAGTGGGGGAGAACATACCCAATGTTGTCTCATCCTGATGCCTACCTTTGTATGTGGCTGCATCAAGCTGTGCATAGACCCTTGGTCTCCAAACACCAAGTCTCACTACATACTGAAGTCCTACCTGTTCCCGGTGTGGCTGGCGTTGCTGCTGCAGAATGCCCCAAGTGGTTGGACAGTTCCGTATCACTGTCCTTCATAGAGAAATTTGCAAAAAAAAACCCTTTGACCACAAGTCCATCAAGAAGCAAATAATCTCCATGAGACCCTGAAGGGAAAGGACAGGGAGATCCTGTTGCTTGGCTCCCTGAACAGACTTTCAGAATCATTTGGCAGAATGCCGACCTTTCCAACAAGCCTGGTCAGCCTGTGCCATTACATGCTGCCCTTGAAGTGTCTGCGAGGGTGTTGAGACTGTCACCCATCTCCTTCTGGAATGTGCCTTTGCAAAGGTAGTTTGGGGGAAGATGCAGTGGTTTTTGTCCCAAGGTTCATCCTGAGGAGCTTCATGACACGGGAGTCTGTTGTCTGCAGTCTGTTCCACGGACGCACACTGAGCCAAACATCAACTGTACCTGAAGGACCATCAACTAGGTGAAAGATGCTTTTTGGTCCACCCAAACCTGATTGTCTTCCAGAACAAGGAGTTGACTCAAACTGAGTGTTGCAGACAGGCACATTCCAAGGCCCAGGACAGTGTGCTTAGGGACACACTAAAGCTGGGGCTGCTGGTTCCAAGGCTCAGTCGGGAAAGACCACTGTCTGAGGTCTTTCTGCTGAAGGTAAGTGAGGGTCCATTCAGTTATCGGACCCTCTTAATATGTCAGGTATATGTAAATATTAGTGTTGTATGTGTAAGACAGGTGTCTGGTTTTCTGGATAGTTAAACTCCAATGTACTTTATGTTTACTCGACTATGTAACTGTGCAGAACCAAACTGCTTTTGTGTTGTGAATATATACAAAGTTTTTTAATGAATAACGTATATTTTTGAAACTAAAATATTCTGGGAGTGGACTTGCAATCAGCGTGGATGTGAAGAACATCATGGAAGAACCTGCTGTTAAGGAACAGTTAGCCTCCAACATTACATCACATTACATCACATTACATCACTGTAGTGTTTCCATCCCTCCTTCCTCCTCTAACCAAAAAATGAAGAGAGACAAGGTTCAGAGGAGAGGAGACAGAACATTGTGCAACAAAGGTTGGCAGCGAGAGTTCCCATGGGTAAAGGAGCGTGAGCCGAAACAGTTTCTGGAAACTGTTGTTGGTGAGTAACAAATGAGTTTTAAAAAAATGTTCTTGGAGGAGAGAGCACCAGAAGCTTCAAGTTAGTGTTAAAAGTATTTGACATTGTAAGGATTAATTAACTTAAAAGGACCAAGACGTGGCAAGAGAGGCCCAAATTGTAGTCTGCTCCTTTTGCTTAATGTGGGAAGCGATACGTATTTCCAGTGCCTAGGCCCTGTGTGTATGCGGGAAACATTGCCAGCTGCAGCTCCTGGAAGCCCAGGTTTGGAGTTGGAGCGGCATCTGTGGACACTAGAGAATTTGTGAGATGGAGAGTATCATGGACAGCAAGTCTAGAGAGGTGGCCACACCGCAGATTCAGACTCCACAGGCGGGCAGAGAATGGGTACCACCAGGCAGAGCAAGAGAGCTAAGTGGACAGTGCAGGAATCTCCTGTGATTATTCCCTTGCAAAACAGATATGTTGTTTTGGATACTGTTGAAGGGACTGGCCTCTCAGGGGATCACAGCAGCAGCCAAATTTATGACACCATGGTTGGCTGTGCTGCAGAGAAAGGGAGAAATAGGCACAGAAAAGCTGTAGTTATAGGGGATTCAATCATAAGGGGAATAGATAGGTGTTTCTGGGGCAGCAAACAAGAGTGCAGGATGCTGTGTTGTCTCTCTGATACTGCAGTCCTGGATGTCTCAGAATAGTTGCAGGACATTCTGGAGGGGGGGCAAATTGTCAGTGTTCATGGTACATGTTGGTACTAATGACATAGATAAAAAGAGGGATGAGGCCCTAAAATCAGAATATAGAAAACTAGGAAGAAAGTTGAAATATATGACCTGTAAGGTGCCTGTTTGAGAGTAAATCTACATGGGAAATGAGAATGAGGATAGATATGGCAAGTTATGTGAACCTTGGATGACCAGGGATGTTATGACCTAGGTCAAAAAGAAAAGGGAAGCATACATTACTTCTAGGAGGATGGGAACTGATGAAGCCCT
Source organism: Stegostoma tigrinum (assembly GCF_030684315.1). NCBI lineage: Eukaryota > Metazoa > Chordata > Chondrichthyes > Orectolobiformes > Stegostomatidae > Stegostoma > Stegostoma tigrinum. Next base: position 46,370,574 of record NC_081359.1, read on the forward strand.
TGAAGTATACTAAGAAAGAAGTTAAACAAGATTAAGGAGAATCCCAAGGCTTTTTATTCATATATAAAAAGCCAGACAGTAGCTACGGAAAGGGTTGGCCTACTCAAGCACAAAAGAGGGAATCTGTGTGTGGATCCAGAAGAGGTAGATGAGATCCTAAATGAATACTTTGTGACAGTGTTAACCAAAGGGAAGGAATCTGTGGAGGATGATCTCAAGGAGGGGAGTTTCGAATCTCTAAACAAAGCTGATATTAAAAAAGAAGAGGAGTTGAGCGTCTCAGAAAATCTTAAATTAGATAAGCCCCCAGCTCCCAATGGGATCTATCCCAGAATATTGAGGGAGGCAAGAGAACAAATTGCTGAAGCATTGACAGCCATGTTTGTATCCTTTTTGGCTTTAGGTGAGGTCCCAGAGGATTGGAGAATAACCAATGTTGTCCAATTGTTTAAGAAGGGTAACAGGGATAATCCTGGAAATTACAGGCCTGTAAGTCTCATGTTGGTGTTGGGGAAATTATTGAAAAAGCTCCTTAGGGATAAGATCTACATGCAGTTAGAAGCAAATGGACTTATTAGTGATAGCGTGGCTTTGTGTGGAAGACTGTAGCTTCAGTTACTTGACCAAGTTTTTTTGAGGAGGTAACAAAGATGGTTGGGGGTAAAACAGTTGATGCTGTCTACCTAGACTTCAATAAAGCCTTTGACAAGGCCCCTTATAGTTGACTTGTGAAAAGAGGTAAAGTCACATGGTGTCAGGGATGAGCTGGCAAGATGATACAGAATTAGCTTAGCCATAGGAGACAGAGGGTATCAGTGGAAGGATGCTTTTCAGTATGGAGTGTTGTAACTAGTGGTGTTCCGCATGAATCAATGCTGGGGCCTCTGCTATTCATAGTCCATATACCTGATTTGGAGGAAATATAGCTGGTCTAATTAGTAAGCTTTCAGGCAATACAGTGATTGATGGTGTTGTAGATAGTGAGAAGATTGTCCAAGGATACAGCAAGATATAGATCAGTTGGAGGTAAGGGTGTAAACATGGCAGATGGATTTTAATTCAGACAAATGTGAGGTGGTGCATTTTGGAAGGTCAAGTGCAGGTGGAAATTATACAGCCAGTGGCAAACCCTTAAGTTTTTTGATATGAAGAGGGATCTGGGTATACAGGTCCATAGATCACTGAAGGTGGCAGCGCAGGTAGATAAGGTTAAAAAAAAGCCTATAGCATGCTTGCCTTCATTGAACGGGCATGGAGTAAAAGTATAGACAAGCTATGCTGCAGCTTTATAGAACTTTAGTTTGCTACACTCGGAATATTGCGTATAGTTCTGGTCACCACATTACCAGGAGGCTGTGGTTGCCTTGGAGAGGGTAACCAGGATGTTGCCTGATATGGAGGATTTTAGCTATGAAGAATGGTTGGATAGACTGGGTTTTGTTTTCACTGGAATGCAGGAGATTGAGGGGTGACCTGATAGACATTTATATTTTGTGAATGGCGTGGATATAATGGAAAATATTAGGCTTTTTGGCAGGGTGGAGGGCAGTTACTAGGGGACACAGTTTGAAGGTGTGAGGGTGAAGTTTAAAAGAGATGTGCGAGGCATGTTTTCCACACAAAGGGTAGTGAGTGCTTGGAACACACTGCCATGGAGGTGGTGGAAGTAGACACAATAGCAGCATTCAAAAACACCTGAATGAATGCATGAATAGGAAGGGAATAGAAAGGTATGGATCCTGAAGTAAAAGCAGTTTTAGTATGGAAGGGCAAAATGTGATGGTGAACTCATGGAGGGCTGAAGGGCCTGTTCTTGTGTTGTATTATTCTTTGCTCTTAAAACAATATTACTAATATTGAATTTGGAGAGTTTAAAATGCAGTGATTTTGAACAAAAGAGCAGTCCATTCAAAGCAGTGATAGTAAGAACTGCAGATGCTGGAGTCAGAGATAACAGTGTTGCACTGAATAACACAGCAGGCCAGGCAGCATCAGTGGAGTGCAAAAGTTGACATTTCAGGTTGGGACCCTTCTTCAGTCCATTCAGAGGAGAAGTTATGAAAGTCCAAGTAGAGGACATTTATGCATGTTTTTCCACTGTAGTTTAAAGTTTCCGGCAGCATCAGGTTAAGTGTCTGAAAAGTGAGGAACAGTACCATGAAAACCCCCTATCATTTTACATCCAGACGTGCCCATACACACAACTGAATGCATTTCTTTGCCCATCATCATATCCCTATGTTGTGTTTTGTAAGTATTTAATCAATGCCCTCAAACTGTGTGTTCTTAAACCTTGAGAATACAATTAACATTCAATTACTAATGAAGCCCCTTACAACCTACATCTCGTGTGACATTTTGCTCGGCCTGATTAATGTACTTGGTGGCTTCACATCCTTTTCTTCTGTCTGTCTGACATACTTCGGGATATTCTTTCTTATGTTAAAAGATACAGCATAGATTTCTAGTTACTATTCACCCTGTGTTAGCCATATATTTTTACAGTTTGTATTTTACAGTAAAATGTTACGTTTCATAGGTGTCACTATAATACATGCCCATTTCGATGTAAGGACATAACAAGAACTGCAAGTGCTTGAGTCATGGACAATACCATGTGGAGCTGGAGGAACACAGCAGACTATGTAACATCAGAGAAACAGGAAAGCAGCGGAATGTAGATAGATTGGAGAGTTGGGCAGATAAATGGCAGATGGAGTTCAATCCGGGCAAATGTTACGCGATGCATTTTGGAAGATCTAATTCAAGAGCGAACTATACAGTCAAAGGAAAGTCTTGGGGAAAATTGATATCGAGATATCTGGGTGTTAGGGTCCATTGTTCCCTGAAGGTGGCAGCGCAGGTCAACAGAGTGGTCAAGAAGGCATACGACATGTTTTCTTTCATCGGACAGGGTATTGAGTACAAGAGTTGGCAGGTCATGTTACAGTTGTATAAGACTTTGGTTCGGCCACATTTAGAGCACTGCGTTCAGTTCTGGTCACCACATTACCAAAAGGATATGGATGCTTTGGAGAGAGTGCAGAGGAGGTTCACCAGGACGTTGCCTGGTATGGAGGGTGCTAGCTATGAAGAAAGGTTGAGTAGATTAGGATTATTTTCATTAAAAATACAGATATTGAGGAGGGACCTGATTGAGGTCTACAAAATCATGAGGGGTATAGACAAGGTAGATAACAAGAAGCTTTTTCCCAGAGTGGGGGACTCAATTGCTAGGGGTCATGAGTTGAAAGTGAGAGGGTGAAATTTTAGAGGGGATATGCGTGGCAAGTTCTTTATGCAGAAGGTGGTGAGTGCCTGGAATGTGTTGTCAGCAGAGGTGGTAGACACAGACACGGTAGTGTCTTTTAAGATGTATCTGGACAGGTACATGGATGGGCAAGGATATAGATCCATAGAAAATAGGTGACAGGTTTAGACAGAGGATCTCGATCGGCGCAGGCTTGGAGGGCCAACAGGTCTGTTACTGTGCTGTAATTTTATTTGTTCTTTGTTCTTTGAAATTTGACATTTTGGGTCGGGACCCTTCTTCAGTATGAAAATCAAGCGGCGAGCTTTTAGCTCACTCAAACCCACTTAGAAAATAGGTGCAGGAGTAGGAAATTCAGCCAGTCGAGACTGCACCACCATTCAATATGATCATGGCTGATCATGTAATTTCAGTATCCCATTCTTGCTTTCTCTCCATACCCAGTGATCCCTTTAGCCATAAGGGCTATGCCCCAGCTCCCTCTTAAATTTATCTAATGAACTGGCCCCAACATATTTCTGGGGTAGAGAATTCCACGGGTTAACAAGCCTCTGAGTGAAGAAATTAGATCATAGAATCCCTACAGTGTGAAAACAGGCCATTAGGCCCAATAAGTCCACGCTAACCTGCAGAGCATCCCACCCCTATAAGCCAACCACCTCGCCTGCACATCTTTGGACTGTGGGAAGAGACCGGAGAATCTGGAGGAAACCCACGCAGACACAGGGAGAAAGTGCAAGCTCCACACAACAGTTGCCTTAGGGTGGGATCGAACCTGGATTCCTGGCACTGAGGCAGCAGTGTTAATCACTGAGCCATCATGCTGCCCTCATCTCAGCCCTGAATGGATTCCCCTTATTTTTTGCCAGTCACCCCTAGTTTTGGACATTTCGCCCCAGCTCAACATCGGGAAGATTCTTCCTGCATCTAGCCTATCTATTCCCAACAGGATTTTATATGTTTCTGTGAGATCCCCCACTCATTCTTCTAAATTCCAGTGAGTACAAACCTAGGCAATCTGGACTCTCTTCAAATGCCAGTTCTGCCATCCTGAGAATCAGTTTGGCGAACCTTCACTGGACTCCCTCAATAGCAAGAATATTCTTCCTTAGACTAGAAGACCAAAACTGCCCACAATACTCCAGGTGTGGCCTCACCAAGGCCCTGTATAACTGCAGCCAGACATCCCTACTTCTATACTTGGATCCCCTGGCTATGAAGGCCAGCATGCCATTAGCTTTCCTCTCTGCCTACTGCATCTGCATGCCAACTTCCGTTGACTGTTCCACCTTGGCACCCAGTTGCACCTCACCTTTTCTTAAACTGCCACCATTCAGATAATAACCTGCCTTTCTGATTTTGTGACCAAAGTTGATAACGTCACACTTATCCATATAATATTGCATTTACCAAATATTTGCCCACTCAGCCAGCCTATCCAAGTCATACTGCAGCCTCTTAGCATCCTCCTCTAGCATACACTGCCTCCCAGCTTAAGTGTTGTCTGCAGATTTGAAGATATTGCATTCACTTCCTTTGTTCAAATTGTTAATGTATATTGTGAACAGCTGGAGTCCCAGCACTGAACCCTGCAGTACTCCCCCTTGTCACTGCCTACCGCTCTGAAAACGACCCATTTATTCCAATGCTCTGCTTCCTGTTTGCCAACCAGTTCTCTGTCCATGTCAATACATTACCTGTGATACCATGAACTTTAATTTTCCTGATTAATCTCTTGTTTGGAACCTTGTCAAAAGCTTTTTGAAAGTCAAGCTATGGTGGACAGGCTTTGGCAAGTCAGGAAGTGAGTTACCCACTGTAGTATTCCTAGCCTCTGACCTGCTCTTGTAGCCAGTGTTTATGTAGTGAGTCCAGTTGAGTTCCTGGTCAACGATAGCCCCCCAGATGTTGATAGTTGGAGATTCAGTGATGGTAACACATCTGATTGTCAAGGGACAGTGGTTATATTTCTTTTATTGGTGGTGGTCATAGCCTGACATTTGTGTGGTGTGATGTTACTTACCAGTTGTTAGCCTAAGCATGGATATCTTATTGCATTTGAACACGATTGCTTCAGTATGTGTGGAGTTACAAATGGTAATTCTACTGATTCATCTTTGTCTGCTTTATTGGTTGCACCCTGAAAAAGTTTCAGAAGGCTTTCAAGCATGATTTCCTTTTTATGAATCCATGTTGGCTTGGACCAATTCTGTTACTGCTTTCCAAATGCTCAGTTATTACGTTCTAAATAATTTGACTTCAGCATTTTGCCCATTACTGATAACAGGCTTTTATTCCCCAATTTCTGTCTCCTTTTTTAAAAAGTCCATTATAACTCTTCCAGAGTGTATAGAATGCTGGAAAATGATCACTAAGACATCCGCTATTTCTAGAGTCAGTCCCTGAAGCACTTGGGATGCAAATCAACAGGCCCTGGAGGTGTATTAGGTTTTAATCCCACCAATTTCCCCAAGGTGAGGTAAGAGTGACAGCCCTTGACATCAAGGATACATTGATTTACATGGATGCTGAAGCAAAATTGGAATCAGATTGAAATCCGAGGAAATCTCTTCGGTGCTCGGAATCATAACTCATACGTAGGAAGATGGTTGTGGTTGTTGGAAGCCAGTCATTTCAACTCCAGGTCACCGCTGCAGGAATTTTTAGGGTAGTGATGTAGCCCCAACTATTTTCAGCTGCTTCACTAACGACATTTCTTTCATCTTAAAGGCAGAAGTGGGGATGCTTGCCAATGATTGCACAATTTTCAGTACTGTTCGTAACTCCACACATACTGAAGCAATCGTGTTCAAATGCACTAAGATCTGGACAATATCCAAGCTTAGGCTGACAAATGGTAAGTAACATCACACCACACAAATGTCAGGCTATGACCATCACCAATAAAAGAAATATAACCCCTGTCCCTTGACAATCAGATGTGTTACCATCACTGAATCTCCAACTATCAACATCTGGGGGCTATCATTGACCAGGAACTCAACTGGACTCACTACGTAAACACTGGCTACAAGAGCAGGTCAGAGGCTAGGAATACAGCAGTGAGTAACTCACTTCCTGACTTGCCAAAGCCTGTCCACAAGGCACAAGTCAGGAGTGTGATGGAATATCCCCATTTGCCTGGATGAGTGTAGCCTCAACAACATTTGAGAAGCTTGACACTATCCAGTGCAAAGTAGCCTGCTTGATTGGTACTACTGTATCCATTCCCTCTACCACCAATACTCAGTAGCAACAGCGTGTACTATCCACAAGATGCACTGCAAAAATTTACCAAAATCCCTCAGACAGCACCTTCCAAACCCACTACCACTTCCATCCAGAAGGGCAAGGTCAACAGATTCACGGGAGCGCCACCACCTTGAAGTTCCCGTCCAAGCACTCCCCATTCTGACTTGGAAATATATTGCCAGTCCTTCTCTGTCACTGGGCCAAAATCCTGGAGTTTCCTCCAAAGAGCATTGTGGGTCAATCCACAACAGATGGATTGCAAAGGTTCAAGAAGCTCATCAACGCCTCCTCAAGGGCAATAAATGCTGGCGAGCCAGTGACCCCACATGACACAAATGAATCAATAAATAAAAAAATACAGTTTCCTACTGATAAGGATTTTCTTCAGTTCCTTCTTCTGTCCTCTTGCATTTCTGGGAAGTTATTTATGTCCTTAATGAAGACAGATTTAAACTATTAGTTCAACTGGTCCGCCATTCCTTTGTTGTGCATTATGAATTAATCTGATTCTAACTGATAGGGAACTATATTTAATTTAAACTGGAGTTAGTAGGAATTGCCAATGCTGGAGAATCTGAGATAACAAGGTGTAGAGCTGGATGAACACAGCAGGCCAAGCAGCATCAGAGGAGCAGGAAAGTTGATGTTTCAGGTATTGATCCAAAACACAAGCTTTTTAACTTCACCAGCCTTTCTCGGTCCACACTTCTCTTGAAGCTTTTGCAGTTAGTTTTTTATGTTTTGTGTAAGCTTACTTTAGTATTCTGTGTTCTCCTTTGCCCTTCTGAGTTTTAAATTTCTCTCAAACCGCAGGTTTGCCGCTTTTTCTGGCCAATTTATATCCCTCCTCTTTGGCTTTAACAGTATTCTCAATTCCCTTGTTAGCCTTGGGTGTGCAGTTTTCCCTGTTTTTCTCTTATACAAGATAGTGATGTACAATTGTTGATATCTGTCTATGTGTTCTTTAAATGTCTGCCATTCCATTAACACCATCAACACCTTAAGTGTCTGTGGCTAGCTTATTTTAGCCAATGCATGCCTCATACCATTGAAGGTACCTTTCTTTAAATTCATTTCCCAGCTGTGTCACTCTCCATCTTAATGAAGAATTCTGCCATATTATGGTCACTCTTTCCCAAAGGATCTTGTGCCACAAGGCTATTAATTAACCCCCTCTCATTATACAATACCCAGTCTCAGATGGCAGTCTCTAGTTGGTTCCTCAACATATTGGCCAAAGAAATCATCCCTCATACATTCTAGGAAAGCCTCCTCCATCATATTGTTACCAGTTTGGCTAGTCCAATCAATATGTAGATTTAAGTCAATAATAATTTAACTGCTGTACATTTAGAATATAGAATGGTACGGCGTAGGTGGTTCAGTGGTTAGCACAGCTGCATCACAATGCCAGGGACCTGGGTTTGATTTTCCCCCTCGGGCCACTGTCTGTGTGGAGTTTTCACATTCTCCCCGTGTCTGTGTGGGTTTCCTCCGGGTGCTCTGGTTTCCTCCCACAGTCCAAAGATGTGCAGGCTAGGTGGATTGCTCATACTAAATTGCCCATAGTGTTCAGGGATGTGTGGATTTAGCTGGGTTATAGGTGGATGGCTTTGGGTGGATTGTTCTGAAGGTCAGTATAGAACTGTTGGGCCAAAGTGCCTGTTCCCACACTGTAGGAATTCTATGATAAGAACGGGCCCTTTGGCCCTGACGTTATGCCAGATATGATGCCAAGTTAAACTTATCTCTTCTGCTTACTTTTGGTTCATATCCCTCCATTCCTTTGCACATTCATATGTTAACCAAAATGCCCTTAAATGCCCCTATCGTAACTGCTCCACCACCACCACAGTGGTGCATTCCAGACTCCTGCCACTCTGTGTTTAACAAAAAACTTGCTCCCGTATATCCTTTGAATTTTCTCCTTCTCACCTTAAATGCATGCCCCCAGGATCAAAGATTTAAACTCCGGGGAAAAGATTTTGACTATCAAACCTTTGTATGCGTCTGATAATTTTACAGACTTCAATCAAGTCTCCCCTCAGCCTCCGATGTTTCGGAGAAAGCAACCTGAGATTTTCTAGCCTCTCTTTATAGCTCATACTCTCTAATCCAGGCAACATCCTAGTAAACCTCTCCCCCACCCTCTCAAAAGCCTCCACATCCTTGCTGCAATGCGGTGACCAGAATTGAATGCAGTACTGTAAATGCGGCCTTATAAAGCTGCATCCTGACTCTTGTGCTAAATTCCTCAACCAATAAAGGCAACCATGCCATATGCCTTCTTTACTACGCTGTCTACTTGTGTGGCCACTTGCAGGGAGCTATGGACTTGAAACCCAAGATCCCTCTGTCTAACAGTGCTGTTCAGAGTCCTGTCATTAATTGTATTCTTTTCCTGAACATTTGATCTCCCAAAATGCAGTACCTCACACTTAACCAGATTAAACTTCATTTGCCATTTCTCTGCTCATGTCTGCAACTGATCTATATCCCACTGTGTCCTTTGACAACCTTCTACGGTTGGTGGCACGGTGGCTCAGTGGTCAGCGCTGCAGCCTCACAGCACCAGGGACCTGGGTTCAACTCCTGTCTTGGGTAACCATCTGTGTGAAGTTTGCACATTCTCCTCGTGTCTGGGTGGGTTTTCTCCATTTTCCTCCCACAGTCCAAAGATGTGCAGGCTAGGTGGATTGGCCATGCTAAATTGCCTGTGGTGTGTGGGTTATAGGGAGATGGGTCTGGGCAGGATGCGCCAAGTGGCAGTGTGGACTTATTGGGCCGAAGGCCCTGTTTCCACATTGTAGGGGATCTAATCTACACTGTTCAAAACTCCTCCAATCTTTGTATTGTCTGCAAACTTACTAACACATTGTCTACATTTTCATCCAAGTCATTTGTATTTATCACAAGCAGCAGAGGTCCTAGTCCCTATGGAACAACACTGGTCACGGACCTCCAGCCTGAAAAATACCCTTCCCCCTCTGTCTTCAATGGGTAAGCCAATTCTGAATCCATGCAGCCAAGTCACCATGAATCCCAAGAATCTTGATCATCTAGATGAGCCTACCTAGAGGGACGTTGTCAAAAGCGTGACTAAAATCCACGTAAACAGCGTCCAGCGCTCTACCATCATTGATCACTCTAGTCGTCACCTCAAAAAATTCAGCCAAGTAAGTCTCGACCTGCCCTGCACAAAACCATGCCGACTGCCCCTGATTAGACCATGCTTTTCCAAATGCACGTAAATCTTATCCCTAAGAATTCTCTCTCTAATAGCTTTGCAACTGCCAATTTCAGACTCACCGCTCTATAGTTTCATGGATTATCCATACTTCCCTTCTTGAACAGAGGAACAATGTTAGCTGCTTGCCAGTCCTCTGGGGTTTCATTGCATACATCACTAGTTTCCTGTTTGATGCCATTCCTAAGCTCTCAACTACTGTTTCGTGGTTTGTACACAGCTGCTACTAATGTATTTTTTACTTTCGTGTTCCGCAGCTCCACCCATGCAGATTCCACATCATTCAAGTTAATGTACTCCCATACTGTTGTCCTAAAACTCCTTAACTAGCAACACTACCCCACCTCCCTTTCCATTCGTTCTATCCTGAAAATTTCTGGGCGTTGATTTGTCACCCTGCATCTAGGTCTCCATGATCCTAATAACTTCACATCCCAATAACTTTCTGTGCTGTTAATTTCTTTTTTTCTATTCATTCATGGGATCAGGGCGTCGCTGGCTACACCAGCATTTATTCCTAGAGGTCAACCACATTGCTTTGGGTCTGGAGTCGTACGTAGGCCAGACCAAGTAGGAATGACAGTCTCCTTTCCTAAAGGACATCAGTGAACCAGATGGGTTTTTCTGACCACCGGCAATGGATTGATTTGTGATCATCATTAGACTCTTAATTCCAGATATTTATTAAATTTAAATTCCACCATCAGCTGTGGTGGGATTTGAACCGAGGAACCCCCAGAACATTATTTGGTTTAATAGCCTAGTGATAATACCACTATGCCATTGCCTTCCCTGTGACATGTTATGACAAATCCACGTTGCTTTGAAACACATTGCCTTTAGACTTTTTTTTGACATGTGTTGCCCTTTGAGAAAGGCATTTAATACCACAGAACTAAAATTGAAGTCATGAAGTCAAAGGGACTAAGTTGTCACAGTAATGATGTGCTGAAAATTTTGTCAAACATTAAGATTGACAAGTCGCCAGGCCCGGATCAGATTTGTCCTCGGCTGCTTTGGGAAGCGAGAAATGCAATTGCTTCGCCACTTGCGAAGATCTTTGCATCGTCGCTCTCCACTGGAGTCGTACCTGAGGACTGGAGAGAGGCAAATGTAATTCCTCTCTTCAAGAAAGGAAATAGGGAAATCCCCGGCAATTATAGACCGGTAAGTCTCACGTCTGTCGTCTGCAAGGTGTTAGAAAGGATTCTGAGGGATAAGATTTATGACCATCTGGAAGAGCATGGCTTGATCAAATACAGTCAACACGGCTTTGTGAGGGGTAGGTCATGCCTTATCGAGTTTTTTGAGGATGTGACTAGAAAGGTTGATGAGGGTCGAGCTGTGGATGTGGTGTATATGGACTTCAGTAAGGCATTTGATAAGGTTCCCCATGGTAGGCTCATTCAGAAGGTCAGGAGGAATGGAATACAGGGGAACTTAGCTGCTTGGATACAGAATTGGCTGGCCAACAGAAGACAGCGAGTGGTAGTAGAAGGAAAATATTCTGCCTGGAAGTCAGTGGTGAGTGGAGTTCCACAGGGCTCTGTCCTTGGGCCTCTACTGTTTGTAATTTTTATTAATGACTTGGATGAGGGAATTGAAGGATGGGTCAGCAAGTTTGCAGACGACACAAAGGTCGGAGGTGTCGTTGACAGTGTAGAGGGCTGTTGTAGGCTGCAGCGGGACATTGACAGGATGCAGAGATGGGCTGAGAGGTGGCAGATGGAGTTCAACCTGGATAAATGCGAGGTGATGCATTTTGGAAGGTCGAATTTGAAAGCTGAGTACAGGATTAAGGATAGGATTCTTGGCAGCGTGGAGGAACAGAGGGATCTTGGTGTGCAGATACACAGATCCCTTAAAATGGCCACCCAAGTGGACAGGGTTGTTAAGAAAGCATATGGTGTTTTGGCTTTCATTAACAGGGGGATTGAGTTTAAGAGTCGTGAGATCTTGTTGCAGCTCTATAAAACTTTGGTTAGACCGCACTTGGAATACTGCGTCCAGTTCTGGGCGCCCTATTATAGGAAAGATGTGGATGCTTTGGAGAGGGTTCAGAGGAGGTTTACCAGGATGCTGCCTGGACTGGAGGGCTTATCTTATGAAGAGAGGTTGACTGAGCTCGGTCTCTTTTCATTGGAGAAAAGGAGGAGGAGAGGGGACCTAATTGAGGTATACAAGATAATGAGAGGCATAGATAGAGTTGATAGCCAGAGACTATTTCCCAGGGCAGAAATGGCTAGCACGAGGGGTCATAGTTTTAAGCTGGTTGGTGGAAAGTATAGAGGGGATGTCAGAGGCAGGTTCTTTACGCAGAGAGTTGTGAGAGCATGGAATGCGTTGCCAACAGCAGTTGTGGAAGCAAGGTCATTGGGGTCATTTAAGAGACTGCTGGACATGTATATGGTCACAGAAATTTGAGGGTGCATACATGAGGATCAATGGTCGGCACAACATTGTGGGCTGAAGGGCCTGTTCTGTGCTGTACTGTTCTATGTTCTATGTTCTATGTTCTATGATGCTCCCTAACTATCCTTGTCATATTTGCAACAGCAACTAACGAAATCTAGTGGTAGAACAATAATATTGCTAAGTGTTGTTATTTGGACTTTTTTTTTCCCATGCAGATTGTCTCCATGAGTGTGTGAGCCTTCTGGGAGCTCACCACACAGCAATTCTTTGTTCATGTTGCAAGAATGAATACTGGTATCTGTTAAACTAAAGATGTGCATCGTCGCTAAAGCCTTTCCGGCTTTCACCTCTAAAATGTTGGTATCTGTACTGTATTTTGAACGATGCAATAAGTCAAGAACCAGTGTGCCTAGTCAAACAAAGTTCAGTGATTCTTTGGGACTACTGTTCTTTGGAAGAGCAAAGAGTTCTTCTGAAGCTCTGATTCATTTAATTAGACGGACGAACTGCCATCTTCCTGCCTGCCTCAAGTTAAAAACCAAAAAAACTGTGGATGCTGTAATTCAGAAACAAAAATGGAATTTTCTGGAAAAGCTCAGCAAATCTGGCTGCATCATCAATAGAGTTCGAGGAGAAATTAGAGATAATGTTTCACGGCAGCTGACCTCTCCTCAGAACTGATGGTTGCTAGAAAAATGTCAGTTTATATGCAGTGGATAGTGTGGGGTGTGGGGGTAAGGAGTGAATGATAGGTGGGGTAGAGCCCAAAGAGAGAGGCGAGCAGTTGGACAGATAAAGGAGTGGACACGATCTGGCTAGGAGGGTGAATAGCTGTTCATGGAGACTGTTAGTGGCTAGCAATAGGTAGTGTGTAATGGCAGACTATGTGAAAAGAAGGCCTGGTGTGTGGCGTATGGGCCGAGGACGTGGGAGAGTTCAGGCTGTAAAATTATTGAACTTTGTATTGAATTCAGAAGGCTGCAGGGTCCCCAAGTGGAAAATGAGGCGTTGTTCTTCCAGCATGTGCTGAGCTTCTCTGGAACACTGCAGCAAGACTGAGAAAGAGTTGTCAGCCAGGGAA